>NC_043006.1:97452265-97462265 GCF_006345805.1 Octopus sinensis | reverse complement strand
AAATAGCAAGGCCATGTAGGGGGACATGGAGTTAAGTACAGGGTGGTGTTCATGTAAAGAGTTCAGGCCACTTGAGGTCCAGGGAGGCTTTGAACAAAGCGGTCGTCGGCATCTTCACCATCTCGTCTGGCAGCTTGTTCCACGGATCCGCAACCCGGACGGAGAAAGCTCCTCTCCTTCGATTAAGATGAAATCGTCGCAGGTAGAGCTTTTCGGAATGACCCCGCAGCCGACGCTCTGGAGCAGGAGTGAAGAACAGCTCTTTCGAGAGGTTACACTTTCCGCTTATGATGTTGTGGGCGAGAATGAGATCACCACGGCGGCGGCGTTTTTCAAGAGAATAAAGGTCGAGCGTCCTCAGCCTTTCTTCGTAGGACAAATTTTTGAGACCATGAACCATGCGGGTAGCCAGCTTCTGGACTCTTTCGAGATGCTGTATGTCTTTGAGGAGGTATGCGACTATGTATAAGAGACGGTGCTGAAAAGTTTCTGGATTTAAGGGTGTCGCGAAGGGCATGGTTGGAGTCCTGACCTTCCGAGTTCTTTTTCTGAAGTACCCCTGCATTAAGTGCGCGAATCAGAGAGGGGAATATGCTGAATAAAGTCATAATTAACTGATCCTTCTTTATTTTCTTTTGCACAAATCCAGTGCTGGTGTGTTTACGTCCCAGTGACTCAGCGGTTCGACAAAATATACCGATAGAATAAGTACTAAGCTTAAAGAAATATATTCTGGGAGTCGACCTGCTCGACAAAAACCCTTCAAGGCGGTGCTCCAGCATGACCATAGTCAAATGGCTGAAACAAGTAAAAGAATAAGAGAATGTTTATGTATACTTACTATCAAATATTGTTCTATTTTTGTTTGGTTTCGTGTTTAATTGGTTTAAAAAAGTTTTAGCTATGCTTTCACAAGAAGTCTTCTTCACTTCAAGGATAAGTCTATTTAATCATGCTCGATATTTCATATGCGGAGTGTCGCCTCGCTTACGGCCTGGCCTTGATTTAGGCCATACTTAACCCATTGCATCTTTTGGATCATCTTTATAAATCAACATCTTCCATGACATCTGCTTCTCCTACCACACTTACTTTGTAGCTCCACCTTCTACTCCATTCATTCAAATACTATAACATGATTTTCACACATTCAGCTAATCCATTTCAATTAATTTAGTATAATTCATCCATCCATTTTATTCCAGTGTTACCACTTACAGTTCTTTCCCCTATTTAATATCAATTACTGCCTTATTTAACTGTCGCTTCCCCTCTTTTTAAAACACAATATACATTAACTTTAGTATTGCCTATATACAACCTAACTACTTAATGAGTTTAAGCATTAATTTTCTTTTCTAATCCAATTCTAGTTACACTTCCTCCTCATTTCAGTCTTCGAACTACATCTGCTATATCTACTTATATTATTTATTTATTCTTTACTCTTTTACTCTTTTACTTGTTTCAGTCATTTGACTGTGGCCATGCTGGAGCACCGCCTTAAGTCGAGCAACTTGACACCGGGACTTATTCTTTTGTAAGCCCAGTACTTATTCTATCGGTCTGTTTTGCCGAACCGCTAAGTAACGGGGACATAAACACACCAGCATCGGTTATCAAGCAATGCTAGGGGGACAAACACACACACACACCACACACACACACACACATATGTATATATATATATATATATACGACGGGCTTCTTTCAGTTTCCGTCTACCAAATCCACTCACATATATATATATCTTTATATATAAAACTGAAGTTGTGTGTGTGAGAGTCTGTCTACTCCGATTTAGATTCCTAACTACTCCCACATTTTGCGGTGCAGTTTAACCAAAAGCGGGTATCTTATAGTCGTGATTCATATCGAGCCCTTTCTGGGTATTAGCGCACGTCTACGATGAGTCTACGATTAAAAAAAAAATTTACCATCATTTTTTCGTTTTTGTAAATGCATCTTTTACTCGGTTTTATATAAGGGAAGTAACTCTCTAAAAATGCTTATATAGTTATTTCCCTTACAAAACCCGAGCAACGCCGAGCGATACTGCTAGTATATATATATATATATATATATATATATTTATATATACACATACATATCATTTGGATGCTTCCTCACAGCTTCCGTTTACAAATTTCGCAATGCATTGGTCGAACCTGGGTCATAGGGTAGAAGATACTCGCGCCGAATGCCGCGAAGTGGGACTGAATTTGAAACCACCTGGTTAAAATGTGAGCCTCTTAACCATACAGCCATCCCTGCTAAAGTTGCCTAGCATACGTCTGATTGGTACTGAACCTGTGATGTCGTGATTACGAAAAGAAGTTCTTAACGATTCAGCCACGCCTATGCCCACACATGCGCGCGCACACATATTCACACACTAGTACGCGCATATAAGCACATACGCATGCAGCAAACTGTGTATTCCGCTTCGAGGTAGACATTTTGTTTTAGCTTCTGAATTTTTAGAAACAACTTTTGCTTTTGTTGGTTACTTATTTTATTTTTTTCGGAAAGAGCAAAACAATGTTGAAATTTTTGTATTGATTTTTGTACTTATGTTTCTATCATTGTTTTCTTTCTTTTTCTTATGGTTTTAGTTGATGTTTATTTATTTATTTATTTATTTATTTATTGTTTTCAACGCGTAAGAAGACGTACCACGTAAAAGAAGCGTGTTTTAATTATACAAGATAATTAAATAGAGCTTTGTGAGTATGTTGCAAAAAGAAGTGTTTTCACAGTAAAATAACAGAAGAAGAAGAAGAAGAAGAAGAACGCAACAACAACAACAACAACAACAACAACAACAAGATCAAGATCAACAACACAATAACAACTCTTATTTATATAAGAAAATACGTGCATTTGGAAAAATAGTGAAGGAAGAAATGGAAGGAAAAATTAAACGATTGAAGAAGTTCAATAGCTGATGATATTTCGTGAAAAATACTGTGTCATCTTATGATGACTCCATTTTTCTTCTCCTGTATACTTTATTTTAAAATTAAATGAAACACATGCCAAAACATTGTTACTATTATTAAAGTAGCGAGCTGGCTGAAATAAGTACCAGTTGAGCACCGAGGTTGATGTAATAGATTAGACCCCGCCTTCCAAATTTGCTAGCCATGAGCTAGAATTTGAAACAATTATTATTATTTTAATTATTATTATTATTATTATTATTATTATTATTATTATTATTATTATTATCATCATCATCATTATTATTATTATTATTATTATTATTATTATTATCATTATCATTATTATTATTATTATTATATTATTATTATCATCATCATTAATTATTATTATTATTATCATCATATTATTATTATATTATATTATTATTATTATTATTATTATTATCATCATCATCATCATTATTATTATTATTATGAATTATTATTATTATCATTATTATTATTATTATTATTATTATTATATTATTATTATTATTATTATTATTATTATATTATTATTAATGGGGTTACCGGAAGAATGCACAGCGACATTTCGTCCGTCTTTAGGTTCTGAGTTCAAATTCCGCCGAGGTCGACTTTGCCTTTCGTCATTTCGGGGTCGATAAACTAACAACCAGTTGAGCACTGGGGGTCTATGTAATCGATTTGCTCCCTCCCCGAAGCTGCTAGCCTTGTACCAGAATTTGGAACCATTATTAAGGCGGCGAGCAGGCGGAAAAGTTAGCACGCCGGGCGAAATGCTTAGCGGTATTTCGTATGCCGCTACGTTCTGAGTTCAAATTCCGCCGAGGTCGACTTTGCCTTTCATCCTTTCGGGGTCGATTAAATAAGTACCAGTTACGCATTAGGGTTGATATAGTTGACTTAATCCGTTTGTCTGTCCTTGTTTGTCCCCTCTGTGAGTAGCCCCTTGTGGGCAGTAAAGAAATAACAAACGTTATCACGCGGAGCAAACTGCTTAGAAGCGCTTCATCCATCTTTACGTTCTGAGTTCGAATTCCGCCGATGTCGACTTGCCCTTCATCCTCCCGGGGTCGATAAAATAAATGGCAGATGAGCTCTGGTGTCGATCTAATTGACTCATCCCCTTAGCCGAAATTTCTTGTATTGTGCCAAAAATTTCAAACTAATTATCAAGGCGGTGAGCTAACAGAATCGCTAGTGCGTCTCAACAAAATGCTTAGCGGTGTTTCTTCTAGTTCATTACGTTCTGAGTTCAAATTTCAATGCGGTCGACTTTGCCTTTCATCTTTTCGGAGTCCTTAAAATAAGTTCCAATTGAGTGTTCGGGTTGACATAATCGGCTTGACCCATCCCCTCGGAACTGCTTGCCTTAAAAAAAGTTTTAAAGAATTATTACAATAACATTGTTGCTGTCTTTCCCGTTATTGATATTACAGTATGTTTCAAGGCGACGAGATAGCAGAATCGTAAGAAAGCCGGGCGAAATGCTTAGAGGTATTTCGTCTGCGTTCAAATTCCGCCAAGGTCGACTTTGCCTTTCATCCTTTCGGGGTCGATTAAATAAGTACCAGTTACGCACTGGGGTCGATATAATCGACTTAATCCGTTTGTCTGTCTTTGTTTGTCCTCTCTGTGTTTAGCTCCTTGTGGGTAGTAAAGAAATAAGTGTTTCGTCTGTCGCTACATTCCGAGTTCAAATTCCGCCGAGGTCGACTTTGCCTTTTATCCATTCGGGCTCGATAAATTAAGTTACGTACAGGGGTCGTTCTAATCGACATCCTTCTGCGTGTATTAGTATTATTCATAACGCTCACAGTTTTTTTTCTCTCATTCTAGTGGGTTGCAGAGTTTTTCTGTATTTCAGATGGAATAGGAAGGAAGATCAGTTCTTTTTATCTTGACAAATTATTTAATTATTTAATTATTACATTTTGACTACCTTAATGAGCATGCCAATATCAGGTTTCGTTCTAAGACAACACAAACAGCCAAAAGCTTTGTCTCTCATCTCAATTTTCCCCCTCTCTCTCTCTCTCACACACACACACCACACACTCTTTCACTCTCACTCACTCTCTCTCTCACACACACACTTTCTTTGTATTTGTGCATGTGTGTGTGCGTGTGTATGTGTGTGTGTGTGTGTGTGTGTATGTGTGTGTATGCTCCGGTAAAATAGAGAAAATGAATGGATAAGTTGGACACTAGTATAATGCTGCATATGAAAAATTGACAATTGCTGACTATGCTTTTCCGCATGGGCACCTTCACACGTTAATACATAAAGATACATTCCAACACACACACACACAAACACGCACACACAAACACGCACACACGCACGCACACATGCACATACACGTACTCATACGCTCACACATTATATTGCTTCAAAATTAACAACAAATATAACAAAGTCGAAGACGAGAGGGGTGGTACATATAGAAAGATTAACAAGCAAGAATGGAAAATAAAAACAACACACGTGACAACATAGAGGAATGGTTAGAAGCAACTAATTATTAGTAATTATTAAAAGTAGAGTCCAGAGTAATCCATAGGTAGGAGAGGTGAAACCAGAGTGTAAAAAGTCCAAAAGAGAATCCGTAAAGGGTAGAAAGGTAGAAAGTCCAGTGGAGAATTTCGTGGGTGATGAGAGGAGACAGGATCAACTGGTGCGACCATGTGAGCGTGTGATATAGGGGGAGAATTCACGAAAAAAAAAAACAAAAGACGAAGAAGACAGGTGGTGTAGAAAACAAACAGATGCATTAGTATAGCGCTCGGGGATTGAAAAAGTTTTTTACGTTTCGAGCCTACGCTCTTCTACACAAAGGAACACAAAAAGAAACAAGGAGAGAAACAAGGAGAGAAAAAAAATGTGTGTAGTGGCTACCGATCTATCATGTAGTAATTGTATACTGGCCATGTAGCTTTTTAGGCGGCGAGCTGGCAGAAACGTTAGCACTCCGGGCGAAATGCTTAGCAGTATTTCGTCTGGCGCTACGTTGTGAGTTCAAATTCCGCCGAGGTCGACTTGCCTTTATCCTTCGGGGTCGATAATTAAAGTACCAGTTACGCACTGGGGTCGATGTAATCGACTTAATAACTATGTCTGTCCTTGTTGTCCCCTCTATGTTAGCCCCTTGTGGGTAATAAAAAGAATAAGTAATTGTTAGCTTGACATTCAATGAGAGATTAAGAAACAGGAAACGCAATCTCTTCTTGGGAAAGTTACATAGTCTGAAGAAAAAGTATAGGAAAAGAAAGAATGCGGGAGTAACGAAAAAACATGTTACTTTATTTGAAGCTGGAACTTAATCAGTATGCCGTTGATAGAGGGGGAGAGTAAAGTGGAGGATAGATTGAAAGAAAGTGATTGCGCTCGTAAAGAAACGGTGCATTGCAAACAAAGAACACAATATCTATTGTAATCCGATGGTGGTCCTGGTAAAGTAGGATTCAGTGGTATATTTTGGAGGAAGAGGGTAGCATCGTTCAAAGGCATGCGAGATAGAAGGGAAAGTGTTCATTGGATGCCACATCTGGATAAAAAATGGATAACGAGAAAATAACATGATAAACAGATAGTTAAATAGATAGATAGATAGATAGATAGATAGATAGATAGATAGTAGATCGATAGATAATAGATGGATAGATAGATAGATAGATAGATAGATAGATAGATAGATAGATGGATAGATGGATAGATAGATGATAGATAGATATAGATAGACAGACAGACAGACAGACAGATAGATAGATAGATAGATAGATAATAGATAGATAATAGATAGATAGTAGATAGATAGACAGACAGCAGACAGACAGACAGATAGATAGATAGATAGATAGATAGATAGATAGATAGATAGATAGATAGATAGATAGATAGATAGATAGATAGATAGATAGATGTGTGTGTGTGTGTGGCTCATGACTTGATCGTTCAGTTCATGATCACAGGATACGGTTTAGATTCCTGCACCGGAATGCTCATTCCATCCTTGAGCAAGAAATTTCCTTTCGCATTACTCCTGTCTAATCAACTATAAATGAGTACCAGCCGGTTTGTGCGCAACTGGAGCGCGGAAGGGATTCTTTTTCACTCGGTTCTGGCTGAAGGACGGTACGAACAGCTTTACAAACACATTGTGATATGTATGATATCAGCTGCTTTGATGATTAAGCCAATCCAGATGGAATTCACACGAGACAAGACAGCATTGTTACCGGTCTTCCAGGTAGGAGTAGCAGTGTGGTAAGTAGCTTGCTTATGAACCACATGGTTCTGGGTTCAGTCCCACTGCGTGACATCTTGGGCAAGGTGTCTTCTACTATAGCCTCGGGTCGACCAAAGCCTAGTGAGTGGATTTGGTAGACGGAAACTGAAAGAAGCCCGTCGTATATATGTATATATTTATATATATGTATGTATGCATGTGTGTATCTGTGTTTGTCCCCACAACGTCGCTTGACAACCGATGCTGGTGTGTATACGTCCCCGTAACTTAGCGGTTCGGCAAAAGAGGCCGATAGAATAAGTACTAGGCTTACAAAGAGTAAGTCCTGAAGTCGATTTGCTCGACTAAAGGCGGTGCTCCAGCAAGGCCACAGTCAAATGACTGAAACAAGTAAAAGAATATTAACCATGGGCCATTGTAGACTTGGTAATGCCAAAAGGTGGCACAGAGGACAATAATGAAGATCTCTACAGAGGCATTTTCTTGAGGAATATAGACTTATTAGATCTTGCGAACAGCTGAACGTATTGCTCAACTAACAGTGTTTTGCTTTGTAAACGCATAAACCTAACCTTAAAGGATTTGAAACAAGTACTGCATAATACAGTTATATACTACAAATATAAGGTCAATGTTTTTCAGATACTTTGTTCATGGCTTTCCATAATCCTTGTAACTATTTTAATGTTCATACTGGACGCTTTGATCCAAAAAACATAGGATTATCACGTACTTAAGCGTTTTATGTAGTCTAGAAGTTGAGATAGCACAAATTATATGTTTTTATGGTAACCATTTTGAAAATCTAAAAACTGACAGCCAAGCAACTTTCTGTGCAAATGTCAACATTAGTTTTCGGATTTTATATGCTCTGATGATTCTAAAAATGTACAGGTTTGCTAATCTCCAAAACGTTTGAATAAAATTACATATGTAATAAAGTGAACTGGAAGTCTTGAAGTCTTGACGTCACAGCTTCTGCTACGGAGGCGAAGGAGGTGGAGAACTGAAAGAATAAAATGATGTATTAGATGTGTGTAGGATAAGAGACTAGTTCCCTTCTTTCATATCCTTTTTATGAACAATTTCTGCCTTGCATTGTAATTTGCTTAACATTTCGGATGTCTCTATTAATTTCTCACATATTCTTGTATTCTTATATTCTTATTCCCCTCAACATTCCCTAATTCTCTGCTTCGTTTTTGTTACGACCCACCCTGTTCCTGCTCTTACTTTGAATTTTCTTCCTACATTTATCAAACATATTACATTCTATACACACACATACACACACACATATAAAGTGCTGAAGAAGGGAAAATAAGAGAAGAAAACAAATAAATCGACAGATTTGTCGAGATATCTTACACAACAAATAGAAGCGACAGTTGTTACGAAGAAAGTCACATAAATTTATGTCTTTAACAAATGGCTGCTCAGTCCTCGCCATAAGATCATGTACAGAGAAAGAGAGCAGAGAACGAAAGGGGGTTAGATGTAGACAGGAGAAGAGAGAGGTGAGGAGAGAGAGAGAAGGAGTCGAGTATTTATTTCGTATCAACTAAGAAACCAATTTTTAAACAGCAATAATGAAAGTCTGTTGAGTGATTCATTAAACGTCAGACGCGAAAGGAAGTAGGTTTAACGAAACGTTTTATCTAATAGAGTTGCGAGGAGAGACAAGTCTGGGAAAAGAGCGAGTTGGCAATCAGGTAGAAACTTGGTAGAGAATGAAATCAGCTTTGCTAAGAGTAGCGAATAGCCTTGAGTGTTGAAGAGAGTTTAGCTGAAGCACGGAGATAGATTAGTTTATCTCACCGTTGTGATGTTCCTGATGCTGTGTGTGTGTGTGTGTGTGTGTTGAGTGTGTGTGTGTGTGTGTGTGTGTGTGTGTGTGTGTGTGTGTGTGTGTGTGTGTGTGTGTGTGTGTGTGGTGTGTGTGTGTGTGTGTGTGAGTGTGTGGTGAACAAAGATAAGCAAAATATAGTGGACTGGTTGGACTGGAAAGATAGAGTAAGTAACATTCAATAAAAGAAATTCGATATTTTCGTCATTGTTGATAAAAAAAAAAAATGTGAAGGGAGATCGATGATACAACGTATTGGTAAAATTACGTTTTCATAGAGATGTAATCGATATTGGTATTGAAAGAAATGGTAAAGCGCCGGACTCAATGACTTTGAGGTGAAATAGTTTATCAAACTGTTAACCTCATCTTTTGTGAATCGTGAAAAAAAAAGATTTTTAAAACATTTGAACCAGTATTTGTGCAATAACTAATCCCAATAATTTAGCCATAACATGGCAGAAATTGATACTCACACACACACACAACCTCACACGCACACAAACTCACACATATACAGACACACGCACACACATATACGTTATGTATACATATATATACATACGTATATATATATATATATAATATATATATATACATGCACATATATATACATACACACATACACACACATACCACACACACACACACATACACACACACACACACACACACACCACACATATATATATATATATATATATATATCTATATATAGATATAGGAGATATACTCGCATAGCAAGTTTTGATCTGAGATCGTGTGCTGGAACGAAAAGAATTGCAGCGTGGAAGGTGTTATAAGCCATTTAAGAAACACAAAAGCCGTTCGATTCACTTCAGCATTTAAGTTTAATTTGTCAAAATATTTTCGTCGCTAAAATCGCGACCTGTTCACTGACGAAAATCCGTGCTGCATATATATGTATATATACATAT
>NC_043006.1:97441345-97452165 GCF_006345805.1 Octopus sinensis | reverse complement strand
GCAATAAAGAAATAGGAATGAGAAATTGCCTGAAAGGAGTGACTCGTTACCAAGCAGGACGTCACGGATCTCGATATGCTCCGTCAATCGCTCTAAAAGTCAGTTACTAATCTGACTAATGAATAGGAACTGAGCATTTGAGTTAGTAGACGAAGTTTGTAGAGGCGCTGCTGAAAGAGTCGATGATGTAGACGTATTGAGCATTACATCCAATGGCCACGCTGACGTTTGTGAGGAACAAACAGGCGGTTATGACAAAGGGGACAAGAATAGTGAAGTTATCTGTGCTGAGTCCGGATTTAAACCGTTTTTTGCAAAACACAATTGCATTCGAGGTTTAACGTTTAACAAATTTTATCTTATTTCTCTGAATATTTTCTTATGAGTTCCCTGCAGTTTGTCTAGAATAACCTTACAAAATACCTCACAAACGCTTCTCACCCTTTGCATTCCCATCCTAGTCGATGTTAGTGTGTTACTGTCATATATATTGGTGACGTCATGAGAATTAGATAACTTCGAGAGCACGTGAAATAATTCTTTTCGGAATAGTGTAACTCGAAGCAGATAAAGCTGTAAATAATAACGCGTAAATATTGCATTACGAACCTTTTGAGATAGAAAAACTTGAAGGCTGCCTGTAGGATCCAATATTTCACGCTGATGTTTATAGCTTTATCTAGTTCCGATATATACATTTATGTACATATACAAATGTGTGTATGTATATGTGTGTCTTTATATGTATGCATGTATGTATGTATGTATGTATGTATGTATGTATGTATGAATGTATGTATGTATGTATGTATGTATGTATGTATGTATGTATGTATGTGTGTATGTGTGTGTATGTGTGTGTATGTGTGTGTGTATGTATTATGTATGTATGTGTGTGTATGTATGTATGTATGGATGGATGGATGGATGGATGGATGGATGTATGTGTGTGTATGTAAATGTACGAATATATATATGTGTGTACAAAGAGAGAGAGAGAGAGAGAGAAGGAGGAACGGAAAGAGAGGGGAAGAACAGAGAGAGATGGGAGGAACAAAGAGAGATGAAGAAGATAGAGAGAGTGGAGTAACAGAGAGGGGGGAGGAACAGAGAGAGAGATGGAGGAACAGAAAGAGAGGGGGAAGAACAGAGAGAGATTGTGAGGAACAGAGAGAGAGGAGGAACAGAGGGCGAGGGGAATAACAGAGAGAGAGGGGGAGGAACAGAGAGAGAGAGAGAGATCATCAATTCGATTTACCGTATAATCCCTTTCTCATTGCAGTCATATACGATGGTATTTCTACTGCGGGCCTTCAGATGTCTACCTATTGCTGATTAGTTTTTTTGTGGTAAATGTACCTCACTATTATTTCAAGGATCATATTAATACCAGGCAGCTCTGCCCTTGTGTAACAACATTGTACGAATCGCGATTTTTAATGTAGACAGACTAAATTCGATTTATAAGAAAGGAAACCTAAATTAGAATTTGTCCATGATATTAATGATGTAAGTTTAAATGAAATAGCAACATCCTGGAATCGAAACTGGGTCACAGATTCCACTCCTCACTATATTAGATTTACCACTGTGACCATCACACTTCCTATTTCTTTATTACCCACAAGGGGCTAAACACAGAGGGGACAAACAAGGACAGGCATAGGTATTAAGTCGATTACATCGACCCCAGTGCGTAACTGGTACTTAATTTATCGACCCTGAAAGGATGAAAGGCTAAGTCGACCTCGGCGGAATTTGAACTCACAACGTAACGCAGACGAAATACCGATAAGCATTTCGCCCGGCGTGCTAACGTTTCTCCCAGCTCGCTGCCTTCGACCATCACACTACCTATCGTTAATATTGCTGGTTCACTGCCTCTCTTGTGAACAGGATAGAATGTTTGGGAGAAATGAGGTGGAATATAATTTTGTCTAACACATACAAAAGAACGAAACGCTTTTTATATCTTCTGGGTCATTAAGTTAGTTGATAGCTCAGTGCACTTTCATCATCGTTTATCTCAACAAGTGTAAATGTAAGAGCGCTTTAATATAGCCCTGAGCTTCTAGTAAACAGAGTTTCCGAGTTTTGCCGACCCCCTATAGGGATATCACTAAAACGTTTCACTTCTTTGTACTTGTAAATCCGATCAATGTCAACAGCCTGAAGAGGAATGATCTCAAACAGGCAGAGACGTAACCTTTGACTTAGAACTGTAGATGGAAGATTTTCTAGCACTTCTCGACTTCCTAAAAGAAATAAGGATTACAAAAATAACTTTACGTCATTTTCTCATTTAATATGTTTTTATTATAGTTTTTCATTTCTAAAATAACATTCAAATTATATCATCCGTTATTTACAGGAATATTTTGCAGTAGATTTCGTGCTGTAACATGTCTTTTAGAGAACCGATAGTCAACGAAGGATAGTTTCTCAAGCCAACAGGAGAAATAGGTACTTTTGGTATGCAGGAGCAACACATGGCCACTTTATTTTTAGTGTATGTTTGATGAAACCTTTAATTTCTTTGAGTGCTCTGAGTGTTAACTCAACACGTGATTCCTGCTTCCGGTATCCCTCCCAGAATGGACACATTTACACACGCAGTCATAAAGGAAAGCATGTTTATGGCTAACAAAGAGAGAGAAAAAAAGTCTATTTATTTATACTGAACCTTATTTCTAACAGATCTCAATTCCTGTCAAGATTTGTTCGACTAAACCCTTCAAAGTGGTGACCCAGCACGAATGCAGAACAATGGCTGAAACAGGTAAAATATGTCTATATATATATATATATATATATATATATAATATGTGTATACATATAATTATACATACATATATATCTCACCTATGCATACAGAGATACACACACACACACACACACACACACACACACACACTTATACATATAGGGTTGTATCTTTCAGAGCACGTTTGTTTGAAAAGGTTTAACGAAAGCGCTCACACACAAGAAAAACTTCTTCCCCAAAATGTTAGTAACATCTAACATCCTCATAGGAGATTTCATAACATTTTCTTTAAAAATAATTTTCTAAAATAATCATCTCTACACTTCAAAAACTGTATAAAGTAATCTTCATAGACTTCCATGCACACACGCATATGTGTGTGTGTATGTGTGTGTGTATGTGTGTGTGTGTGTATGTGTGTGTATATATATATATATATATATATATACGTTTATATATTTGTTGCGCAGTGCGTGTATTTTTATTGGCTAAACTGGCAAAATGACCATTCCGAAATATAACAATTATATATATATATATATATATATATATAGGGTGAAAATTAAATATTAATTTTTGAATTCTCTCAAACTGACTTGCCAAAATAAGAATAGGTTTTTCGTGGTTTGGGATTTAATTCCCATTTCTAGCGTGATGGAAAACCACTTAGTAGCTTTCCTTCAGTGTATAACTCTTATACACACACACAAACGCTCGCATATTAGTGTGTGTGTATGTGTGTATGTGTGTGTGAGTGTGTGTGTAAGAGTTATTCACTGATGGAAAGTCACTAAGTGATTTTCCATGCCTTTACTTAAGTGTACAGTGTGTTTTGTTTTGCTAGAGGGTGTGTGCGAATCCACCTAGATCTATGCATGAAAGCGAATACACTTTTATCAATATACATATGCGTAACTTTCGTATTGGCGTTTGGCTGATCAATATTTTCACAAACTCTCAATCTGGCGATATAGTTTTAAAGAGAAGTCATCCACAGATCCATCGGGGACACACATACAAATACACATGTATGCGTAGAGAGAGAAAAAAATACACGTGCACATGTATTCATGTACAAACTTTGACACATTCAAGCACACGCATATACACGTGCTAGTTCTGTAACACGTGCACTCTTAGACATTCACACACACACACACACACACACATACATATATATATAGAGAGAGAGAGAGAAAGAGAGGGGGGATAGAGAGAGAAAGGGAAAGAAGTATGTAGTCATATACAGCCGTATGCATGTATGTCTGCAATATACATAAGTATTCCTACCTACCTACATATATACATACATAGATATATACATACATATATACATACGTACATGCATACATACGTACATGCATACACTCACGCAGGAACGCACTCACACACACGCGTACAGATCCATGAACTGAGACATTTACACATATATGCACACTTGTTCATATTAGACACAAAGTGCCCACACACATGCACGCATACACAGACACACACACACAATGTTATGTAAACTAAAGAAAAATTACAGAGAGAAAGAGAAAACAAAATGGAAAACGGACAGACAGACAGACAACGAGAAGAAGTCATGAAGTAGAAAGAGAAGAAAACCAGAAATAGTGAGTGGAACTGAGAGAAGAAGAGAGAAAAGGCATGGCGAGATAGAAAAGAAATGGGAAGAGAGTAAGGAGGATGGAGAGACAAAAAGAGAGTAAAAAGAAATCTGTTAAAGATAGTGAAGGCGAGAAGGAAAAGAAAAAAAATCAGCGAAAGGAAGATCCTAGTCTAAGTCTGCCTGTCATAAAGCGGTTTTGTTATGTCAAGGGACACCTATGAGATCGATATTTCCTTTTCTCTCTTCTGATAAATGTCGTAAATATCGGCTGTCGTCAAGAGGGGAAATAGAAGGAGAAAATCAATAAGATTACTGAGAGAAGAAGAGAGTGGAAGAAGATTATTTTAGTGTCTTTCACTCAATCATTTTCTTATACTTTCACTTTCCTACTTACTGGCATTCCACTCTTTCTCTCTCTCTTTCTCTCTCTTATTATTCGCTCTCACAATACAATATATGGTTACATGCATATATGAAGGAGTCTGTATGCAGTATGTAAATATGTGATTGTGTGTATATGTTCATTCTACAGATCTCAAATAGAGAATATTTAGAATGCACACTAGAATGGCCTACTGGTAAGAACACATTTCTCTGAAACTTTTTGATAGTATTTAGAATACTTCACAAACCATCATTGTACCACAAATCAATTGGATTTAGTGGATATGAGTCAGTTTTCTTCGTTCTTTCTTGTAAAACCTTCAGTATTACTAGTCTTAAATTTAAATATGTTCTTGTATAGCCCAGGGCGACTATGATCATTGGTACAATAAGAATCTGTAGCATGGATATCGAAACTGTACATTCCTCATTAGTCCCCTGTAAATGGTCTCTTCAGTTTTTCACAATTTTAGATGTGCGGTTCGTAGCTACTGCACACATGATTTTTGTTCCCTGTCCTATTGAACAATATCATATCGGTATTGTAAGCACTGCATTGTTATAAGAAAGGCGGTGAGCTGGCAGAAACGTTAGCGCGCCGGGCGAAATGCTTAGCGGTATTTCGTCTGCCGGAGTTCAAATTCCACCCGGTCGACTTTGCCTTTTATCCTTTCGGGGTCGATAAATAAAGTACCAGTTACGCACTGGGGTCGATGTAATCGACTTAATCCTTTTGTCTGTCCTTGTTTGTACTCTCTGTGTTTAGCCACTTGTGGGTAGTAAAGAAATAAGTATTTCGTTTGTCTTTACGTTCTGAGTTCAAATTCCACCGAAGTCGACTTCGCCTTTCCTTCTTTCGGGGTTGATAAATTAAATACCAGCTGCATATTAGGGTCGATCTAATCGACTGGCCCCCTCACCAAAAATTTCGGGTCTTGTGCTTAGAGCAGAAAAGATTCTTATAAGAATATTCCACAAGTATTCTTTATTGTTAAAGGCATTGAATTATTCTGGCTCCGGTGCGCTTTTGTATGACTATTTCTCTAGATGGCATTTCTGCTGTACTCACTCATTCGACCACATTGCATCACGGTTGGGATACTAATGTGTAGTCTAAATAAAATGCTAAAATCATTCATGAGGCGAGACTTTTGCGAACTCGGTATTATGGCCTTTTCTGCTGCGGGATACTGGTTGTGGGTGCAATGCAAGTATGCAACTGATAGTCCTGACACAGTTCGCGCTTAAGGATAATTAACTTGCTTTTGAGTGTCCCTTACCGACACATTTCATAGACCTTGGATAATCTTTATATATAAAAGTGAAGTTGTCTGTCTGTCTCCTACGATTTAGATTCCTAACTACTCCCACATTTTTCGGTGCAGTGTAACCAAAAGCGGGTATCTTATAGTCGTGATTCATATCGATCCCTTCTGGGTATTAGCGTGCGTCTACGATGAGTCTACGATTTTTAAAAAATTTACAATCATTTTTTGCCCATTTTTAACGCATTTTTTGGCTATTATATAAGGGAAGTAACTCTCTAAAAATGTATTATTAAATCTCAGAACGTAAAAAGCTACAGTAACACCCCCCTTTGTGGTTAGCCATATTGAGATGGCTATTATACTTTACATCTCTGAAAATGCTTATATAGTTATTTCCCTTACAAACCCGAGCAACGCCGGGTGATACTGCTAGTCTATGATAAACTTACCGCTGATGGTTCTTGACTTTACTATTTACTATTTACTTTTTGTTTAGCGATAGTCCAATAGCTTTCCTCATATGTGGATATTTTTGTAGATAGAGAAGTGATCCATTTGGTTTGCTTTCCTCGTAACGCTCGATTCTTGTTACTCCTGTTTGTTGGCGAATAGGGACTGAAACGCAAATACAGTATATCGTTCATTGCCCAAAAGTTGGGAGCTTCGATTTACGCTGAGTATTTCTTCTTTCACAACTAAATAGATCAGCGATAACATCGAGTGAGACGGTGGTTTCATTATCGACTCGTGTCATAACCGGTCTTTCAAGCAGTTATTTGTTGATTGCAGATAATGAAGTGACGATTCGCTTGAGTTTTTCTATAAGCTTTGTTATCAATTGTTTATATTCTTCACTCATTTCTGTTTGCGCACAAGCGCTACGACGTGTCCGTGTAATGGCAGAAAACTAATTTCGAGTTATTGTTCTTAATATAGTTGTCTTTTCAATCATATTTTGTTCTTCGTGGTTTTCTAAGAAGAAAACTCCACTGGTCTATTTACACATTTACTTAATATACGAATTTTACTGCCAATAAGGAAGAGCAGTCAATTTATACTCAAAGTGGCTTGATGACATAACTGCTATACACTACTAAATAATTAGATACTTTTAGATTCTAGTAATTCTTCATCCTTTTCCCGACCCCTTTTCGTAGAACTGATGCAGGTCTTAATTCAATTCTTACGTCCACAGGCATTTCTCACCTGCGGCACGTGACCATATCTTCTTCTTTTATCATGGTTACGCTTATGTCGTCTCTGGTATATGTGTGTATGTAGTCATCTATGTATGTATGTATGTATGTATGTATGTATGTATGTATGTATGTATGTATGTATATATGTATGTATGTATGTATGTATGTATGTATGTATGTATGTATGTAATGTATGTATATATGTATGTATGTATATATGTATGTATGTATGTTTGTATGTATATTTGTATGTATATATATATATGTGTATTATGTGTGTGTATGTATGGATGTGAAGGCGCATAGCTCAGTAGTTAGAGTGTCGGGCTCACAATAAAAGGTATTGTGTTCGATTCCCGGACCGAGCTGTGTGTTGTGTTCTTGAGCAAGACACTTTATTCCATGTTGCTCCAGTTCACTCAGCTGTAGAAATGAATTGCGACGTCACTGGTGCCAAGATGTGTTTGCCTATTCCTTGGGCAACACCCGTGGCGTGGAGGGATGAGGTTGATATGCATGGGCGACTGCTGGTATTCCATAAACAATCTTTCCCAGACTTGTGCCTCGGAGGTGAACTTTCTAGGTGCAATCCAATGGTCGGTCATGACCTAAGGGGTCTTAACTCTCTATATGGATGTATATGCATATGTAGGCTTCTATTATGTATGTGTATGTATATGTACGTTTATGTATATGTATATATAAGTATATGTATATAAGTATATTTATACGTATATATGTCAATAATATTTTTGGTTTATTTTTAAAAGGATTCACAATAGCGAAAAATCCGGTTTCCAAACAGGAAACGAGCATCTTCCACTGGAATGTAGACAACATTCACCAAGTAATTGTATGTATGCATGTATATGTACAGGCAGGCGTGGGTGCGGGTACATCGTACAATACATTTAGCAGATGTTTTGACAAGAATTTATATTTGCATTTATATTATATATATATATTGTTATATTGTTATATTTTCGGTTGGTCATGTTTATCGTGTCAAACACACACATTATATATTCGTTCTTCGCTCGTTTATTATTGTTCTTATTTTATCATATGTCCATTGTCTGGAAATCTTTCGCCACAAATCTATGACCTCTTCAGCGACTCTTCTATCCACTTGTATCCTCTTGTTCTGATATATACGAATATATATCTGTATGCATTTGTATTCAATTCCAAACATTGGGATCACATGTACCTTTCTCCTTCTAAAGAAGTATTCGAAAATGCTGCCCCATATTATCATAAGGCTCTATTGGTTAGCGCCTTTGCTAATAAAATCTTTTACAACTCTCCACTTCCTCTATCATCTAGTTGTAAGAATAGGTCCGGAGAAGTTTTATGGATCATTCCACCTTTCTCCCTTAATTTTAGGACAAATGTAAGGAAAAGATTGTTGCACTTTGTAGATATCCACTTTCTTTGAATCTTAGAATCCATAGATACACTAAAATCTTTAACAGACACACAATCAAGATTGTTTTTTTCCTGCGACACTCCATCCACCCCTAATGTTAAATCATATATCAGTAAGTAACAGACGGCGCAAGCCTACCCTGGATGCACATGTAGAAACAAATCTATATGTCCTCTAGAACAGAAATGCGATATACCTTTTGTTGTTTATGAAGCACAAGAATCAGCGAACTATGCCAACAATCGAACAGAAAATCAAAGGTAATATCGGAGCCGTAGAAGGAAAATTTTAATCAAGATATAACAACCATGTTTCGAATTTTAGGTACCGTGATGAAAGTCATTCAACTACCCTTTTGGCTCTAATCTGGAAACTTAAAGACGAAGAGACCAGCTTCGACATTATATGGAAAATCATATCCAAAACCAAACCGCTATTAACGGGTCCACAGGATGTTCAATGTGTTCTCTTAAAAAAACTATATCTCTTAAAGAACTTGAGAGCCTCCAACGACTATGTAAACTCCAGGAACGAGATATTTCTCTATGTCCACATTTTAAAGAAATACGTCTTTGAGAATTTTAAAAATAGGCCACCAGTCACATTGTAAACAATTAAGCTCTTGTTTTACAACTTTTTGCTAATTTTTTATTATAACGTTGGTTATCTCCCTTTGTTTTTTTTTCTTTCGTTTTCTTCCTTATGTTGCTCCCTTATCTAGTCGTCATATGCTTAAAAAGCAACTGACAATCAGTCTTGCTCTTAGCTTGAAAAATGGCGAATTGAATTAAGGTTTCGACCAGGAAACCCTGGGTAGCTATATTTAACAAGTTTTATGTGTTTTTATTATAACTTCATATATATATATATATGTATGTATGAATGTATATATATATATATATATATATATATATATATATATATTAATATATATATGCGCGCATATGTGTGTATACTTATAGACAGCCAGATAGATAGATAGATAGATAATAGATAGATAGATAGATAGATAGATAGATAGATAGATAGATAGATAGATAGATAGATAGATAGATAGATAGATATAGATAGATAGATAGATAGATATATAGATAGATAGATAGATAGATATAGATACATAGATAGATAGATAGATAGATAGATAGATAGATAGATAGATAGATAGATAGATAGATAGATAGATAGATAGATAGATAGATAGATAGATAGATAGATAGATAGATATGCATTCATTTCATACGCTCACCTAGATGCTGATACACATGTATATACGTCGGTGTGGAGTGAATATTTGTATATTTATCTGTATATATTTGTACAAATCTATTCCTTCTCGTGTCTTCTATACGTGCATGTTTGTGCATCTATATACGCACATATACACACACATACACACACATACACACGCACACGTACACACGAGGGGGAGAGAGATAGACACACAGATTCAGATTGATAAACGGCCAGAAAGATAGTAAAGTAAAACTATAGTATTACCGATTTCTATAGCAAACGATGTATATATTTTGTATTTTATTGTCACATACTCCCTATTGAAACATATTCTATATCCGTCACACATTAGTATACACATACAGGCACACTCTTGTAAAACACGTATGTACGTATATACAGAAAGAAAGGTTTAATATACAAATATATGTGTTTGTATTAAACCCACAGTCATATGCAATAAAATTACAGGTATGTATCGGTGCTAATGTTTACGGAAATATTGTAATGCATAATAATGCATAAATAAATATTTGTGTTGCAATATGTACATTGTAATAAAGTAATCAATATCACATTCCATTCTATATAGATAATACATACAGACATAAATACGAACACACACACAGGGTATATATATGTACAAACACACACACACCACTCACACAACACACACACCACTCACACAACACACACATATATAATTACATATATGCATATATATATATAAATATACATATATACCTATATACATATTATATATATATATACATACACATATAAGTATGTTATATAATATATGTACATATATATATATATACATATATATGACTTTTATATTTATATACATAAAACACGTAATTATGTGTCTATTCATGCGTGTATGTCTTTGTATGTACGACTGAATGTATGTGTGTGGTCTAGTGAATAT
>NC_043006.1:97423845-97436345 GCF_006345805.1 Octopus sinensis | reverse complement strand
GACCTCGACGGAATTTGAACACAGAACCTAGCGGCAGACGAAATACCGCTAAGCATTTTGCCCGGCCTGATAACGTTTCTGCCAGCTCGCCCCCTTAAAATAAATTCTATATTGACACATGTATTCTTATAATCAGTAAATGAGAATTACCAGACAGTGACTGACTGACAAACTACAAATATCGCTAATTCAATCATCAGAATGCTTCACCGTCCTTCGAATATCTTTCATTTACTAACACTCTTCGACTTTCTCCCATTATGCCTTGGTGATATTGGGTTGGCAAGAAAGCAATTTCGGATTTTAGTGTGAAGTAAAAGTCAATTTTTTTTCATACAAAGAATGAATTGTAATCAATTATATATTTTCCATTTTGTCCGATGACCTTTTGCCAGCTTTCTGGCAACTTCAGAATTCCGCGCTCATAGAACTTCTGGTCCTTATCACCCAAAAACTGAATCGATTTCAGGTCAAGTTTTACCATTCAAGTCAAGTTTTACCATTCAAAGAATTTTACAAACTTCGAAATAAATGGTAATCTGATGGTGCAAGGCCAGATCTATATGGTGGACGTGCCATCACTTCCCAACCAAGCTCCAATAATTTTTCACGAGTTAGCAAAGAGGTGTGTGATCTAGCGTTCTTAAGGTGGAACACGATTCCTTACAAATTGCCAATTCTAGCTGTTTCTCTTTGATTGCTTCCTCCAGTTTCATTTGTTGCTAACAGTAAACATCTGACTTGACCGTTTGGTTCCTTAGAAGCAGCTCAAAATACACAACACCTTTGTAATCCCACCTACTTGACAGCAGGACCTCTTTTCTTATACAATTCGGCTTTTGATGCGGTTTGCGCCGGTTTATTACGCTTGGCCCATTATCGTTTTTGATCGATGTTATTGTAGATAATCCATTTTTCATCACCAGTTTTGATTCGTTTAAAAAGAAGTTCGATTTCATTGCGTTTGAGATGCATATCGCAAATATCGATTCATTGTGTTAAGGGAATCTCTTTCAATTTATGTGGAAACCAAATATCGAGTCCAAGACATTTTAAGGAATTTTTTAATTGCTGTGTGTGATCTGCAATCTCTTGCACAGTTATATGACAATCAGATTCAATTATGGCTTCCATGGGTCGACCAGAACGTTGGTCATCTTTGAGTGAAAAATCTCCAGAACAGATTTTTAAAAACCATTTCTGGCATTTGTGTTCTGTTACGCAATCAACACCATAAACTTCCCCTATCTCTTTGTGAGCCTTAGCAGCTTTCTTGCCTTTACGGAAATAAAAAAAGCAAAGTATGACGAAGATGTTCGTTTTTGCACTCCGTGTTATAATTGACACTGAACTAACAGTTGTAAGAAAAAATTACGCACAATTTGCTTCTACAGTAAGCTAAAAGTGACGGCTATCAAATGTCAAAAGGAAAAAAATCATTTTAAAAAATCCTAACTCTATCTATTTGCGAAAAACGAAATTAGTTTCTTGCCAACCCTAATATCTGCTTCATTTTCCATCTCTGTGTCTTCTCTTTTTTCTTTTTCCTTTTTTAAGAGAAATAATTGCGAAAAATAGACTTCAACTTCAATCTAATTATCCGTCTTTAAATCGGTATCATCAAACATATTTAAAGCATAAAAACTTACAAAACACCAAAAAGCCAATACGGATGTGGAAAATCAAACAAAATACTTATGAAAATTATATACAAATTATTTATTAAAACGAATATAGGCTAATGATTTATTTTGCGATGTTTTTTGTGTTACGTCGTTTTTCGAGTTAAGCTGCGACTCTTAGAAACAATTGCGAACATAACTTGATGCAGACCTGTACATATACAATTAGCCTCCATCTCAGAGCATTATATACTCTACTTATATATATAAACTGCCGCTCCGTCAGTTACGACAACGAGGATTCCAGCTGATCCGATCAACGGAACAGCCTACTCGTGAAATTCACGTGCAAGTGGCTAAGCTCTCCACTGACACGTGTGCCCTTAACGTAGTCCTCATGGAGATTCAGTGTGACACAGAATGTGACAAGGCTGGCCCCTTGTGAATTACAGGTTCTACCCATTTTTGCCAGTTGAGTGAACTGAAGCAAGATGAAATAAAGTGTCTTGCTCAAGGACACAACGCATCACCTGTTATTGAACTCAAGACCTTACGATCGTGCGCAGAATACCCTAACCACTAAACCACGCGCCCTCACTTAGGATGTTATAACAATTCAGATCAGCTAACTAGTTGAAATACTGTCAGTTCTATGAAAGCGATCTCTGGCGGTACGTGTGCTTCTTCCTTGAGCTATCTAAGGTCGCTGAGAAGGTAACAAAATCTATCTTCTTCCTGCTCAATTCATACGCAATCAAAGCTCATAGCTCCAAATCTTTTCAAAGCGACTTTCCAATACGTCTCAGACTAGTAAACTTAGCCCACATCGAGTAAACTTTAATTCAGTCGTGGCCAATTTTGCCTTTTAACCCTCTGGTCTCGAAAAATAATGCACCAGTTAATTAATGGAATCTATTTAGGCAAATTGCTGGCTTTGTGCCTAAAGCAGGAACAATTATCTTTACTACCGTCATTATCATTATCATTATTAAGGCGGTGAGCAGGCAGGAACGTTGGCACGCCGGGCAAACTGCTTAGCGGCATTTCGTCTGTCTTTACGTTCTGAGTTCAAATTCCGTCGTGGTCGACTTTGCCTTTCATCCTTTCGGTGTAGATAAATTAAGTACCAGTGAAACACTGGGTTCGATATAATTAATTGGTCCCCTTCCCGCAGATTTCAGGTTAGTGCCTTTAGTAGAAATTATTATCATCATCATCATCATCATTATTATTATTATTATTATTCCTTCGTAACACATTGTAGGTAAAAATGCACCGCTGTCTTTAGTCATCTGTCAAGTGACAACAAGGACCTCAAACAAATAATTCTTTCGTTAGGGTGTGCACTGTGCCCAAAATGGCTGACTTTTGCAGCACATCAATCTTGCCTGGGATTTCCAGTTGCCTTAAGAAGTCTTGAAGTTTCAATGGGATGGAGCCTAACGCTCCTATCACCACTGGTATCACTTTTACATTACCCTCTCGCATTCCATACAATCTTGCCATTTCCACTTTCAATTCGGCGGAGTACTTGGTGATTTTTCAACCTCTCTACTCACCACACTCATGTCATTTGGCATGGCTACAACAATGATCTCTCTTGTTCAATATGACAATATCCGGCCGACAGTGTTCGATTATACGACCCGTCTAAAAATCATAGACCCAGAGTATCGTTACTTTTCCATCCTCCTGCATAACTTGGTACATGCTCAGACCAGTTCTCTGTTACTTCATATTAGTATTTACGGCATAAAAGCCAATGAAGATACACAAGCACTTTATCTTGGCGGCGCTTTATTCTTTTTGTGCAAGGCTCTTATATCCAATTACCAAGTGGGTCACATTTTCCACACTCTTTCCACAGAGTCTGCCTTTCTGGGTGTCAGAAGTTTTATAGATGTTAAACTTCACTGAATTGGTAGCAAGAGCCTGGTCTTGTACAGCAATGATCAGGCTTTTAGTAGGACGCTTCACATCACCTCGCTCAAGCCATGCCCACAATGCTGTATTATCCTCAATGTCTTGTGTAGTAGTAGTAGTAGTAGTAGTAGTAGTAGTAGTAGTAGTTGTTGTTGTTGTTGTTGTTGTAGAGTTAAGTTAAGTTGACTGGAGCAAAGTGAAATGAAGTGTTTTGTTCATGGACACAACGGACTACCTTAGTCAGAAATTGAACTCATACTTAACGGTCATAAGCCGAACACCCTAATCACTGGGCTACGCACCTTCCCATTCACACTTCATTATCACGAGCGGACGGTGAATAGTGACGAGCTGATGTCCGTTACACACGTATGTAAGTAGCGCCGGGGGAGCGATCTGCGATATGCGCAGATTGGTGGAGTTGAAATAACCTATTTCCTTACTACCCACAAGGGGCTAAACACAGAGGAGACAAACAAGGACAGACAAACGGATTAAGTCGATTACATCGACCCCAGTGCGTAACTGGTACTTAATTTATCAACCCCGAAAGGATGAAAGGCAAAGTCGACCTTGACGGATTTGAACTCAGAACGTAACGGCAGACGAAATACGGCTACGCATTTCGCCCGGCGTGCTAACGCTTCTGCCAGCTCGCCGCCTGTGGAGTTGAAATAACCACATAGCTTTGCACAGTTCGCTTCTATTTTTTTTTCTTTTTTTTTGTCTTTCGTTATATTTTCCTTTTGCTATTTTCATTCTTTGGATCACAACCATACTCAGGCCTTCCCTTGAAACGTATAATCGATTATAGAGATCCGCAGTATTTTACACGTAGTTATTAAGGGCGTATGGGTGCGCAATGGCCCAGTAGTTAGGGCAACGGACTCATGGTCGTAGGATCGCGGTTTCGATTCCCAGACCGAGTGTTTATTGAGTAAAAGCACCTAAAGCTCCAGGCGGCTCCGGCAGTGGGTGGTAGTGAACCCTGCTGTACTCTTTCACCACAATTTTCTTTCACTCTTTCTTCCTATATCTGTTCTACCTGTATTTCAAAGGGCCAGCCTTGTCACGCTAAGAGCTACGTTAAGGGTACATGTGTCTGTGGAGTGCTCGGCCACTTGCACATTAATTTCACGAGCAGTCTGTTCCTTTAATCAGATCAACTGGAACCCTCGTCGTCGTAACCGACGGAGTGCCACGATTAAGAGCGAAGTCGTTCTGGGTAAGATTTGGACTCGGAACAGTAAAGCACATCAAAATACATATCAAAATGCAGTAAGTTATGTAATACAATATTTTAGCGATTCTGCTCGCCATAACAATTATTTCTTTAATTTAGTACAATTAATTTTGTTGTTAAATTATCACCTTTTTTTTTATCTATTTGCATTTTTCTTTCTGAATTTTTATTTATTCAAGTCAAACAATTGATAACATTTTAGACATAAAACAGGTTCATATTTATTCATAACTCTTACTCTCCATTTCTCCCCATCTTTTTCACTATGTCGGCCGTCATCATTCTCTCTCTATCCCCCTCTCTCTCTCTCTCTTTCATTCGCACACATACACAAATGCTCGCAGATTAATTAGGTATACTTCTTTTTTTTCAAAATGTGTTTATCTCCCACATCAAATGAATGCGTCTCCTGTGATAAATTAACAATTTATGATAGGAAGAAATGTTTTCTAAATATCCAGATCTGATACGTAGCAGATACTTTAACAAAGCAACCGCTCAGTAACATTTTGAAGTTGAAACGTAATACATGCTAGCAAACTGAAATAGATTAGGAATGAGATCAAAGTGAAAGTTGTGCAAACAAAAACATTCGTTTATATTCAACATGGAAAAACACATTACAGTGTAAACATTTCAGATAATGCAATAAATATTTTGCGGAGTATCTTACGTCAAATACACATTAAAATAAAGCAACATTCAGAATCCATTATATCAATTGTTTAGTGACATGTTCGTATAAAAAATTAACTTTCTCAGCTCTTCAGATCTTTTGCTCAAAGACACTTTATAATTAATAATTCTCGATTTTAATTGGATCTATTTTTTTATGAAAGAAACAGTGCAATAACAGCTTTTTCAGTACATAATGCAAAATTCAATAGGAAATGTTATACAAGACCGACTCATTGCGTTTCAGTAGTAGACACAGTGGAATAAGCAACTGTTAGCTGCTTTCCTAAGTTTTATTACAATAGAGACACATTGGTGAGACACACATTACAATAGCGTATTTGAAACACTGGGCAAAGATGCAACAATTTCATCAGAAAATATATTACCGTAAAGTGTTTCACTATTGAACATAAGAACAGAAATTATCACAAAGCAAAGTTTTCCTAGAAAAAAAGACATTAGAATAGACAATTATCAATTCGCTGACATTTTTTAGTATTACGCAACAATAGATTACATAATTTTCAGTTCAAGGCGCATCAGTCCACCAAAATCCAACGCTTTGTGGGGTGATAGGTAGACACCTAGAAAGGCGGCGAGCTGGCAGAAACGTTACCACGCCGGGCGAAATGCTTAGCCGAGGTCGATTTTTGCCTTTCATCCTTTCAGGGTCGATTAAATAAGTACCAGTTACGCACTGGGTCGATATAATCGACGTAATCCGTTTGTCTGTCCTTGTTTGTCCTCCCTGTGTTTAGCCCCTTGTGGGTAGTAAAGAAATAGGTATTTCGTCTGCCGCTACGTTCTGAGTTCAAATTCCACTGAGGTCGACTTTGCCTGTCATCCTTTTGGGGTCTATTAAATAAATACCAGTTACGCACTGGGGTCGATATAATCGACTTAATCCGTTTGTCTGTCCTTCTTTGTCCTCCCTGTATTTAGCCCCTTGTGGGTAGTAAAGAAATAGGTATTTCGTCTGCCGCTACGTTCTGAGTTCAAATTCCGCTGAGGTCGACTTTGCCTGTCATCTCGACTTTGCCTGTCATCCTTTTGGGGTCGATTAAATAAGTACCAGTTACGCACTGGGTCGATATAATCGACTTAATCCGTTTGTCTGTCCTTGTTTGTCCTCCCTGTGTTTAGCCCCTTGTGGGTAGTAAAGAAATAGGTATTTCGTCTGCCGCTACGTTATGAGTTCAAATTCCGCCGAGGTCGACTTTGCCTTTCATTCTTTCGGGGTCGATTAAATAAGTGCCAGTTACGCACTGGGGTCGATATAATCGACTTAATCCGTTTGTCTGTCCTTGTTTGTCCTCCCTGTGTTTAACCCCTTGTGGGTAAAATCGTTAGCACGCTTGGCGAAATGCTTATTGGAATTTCGTCCGTCTTTACCATTTGAGTTCAAAATCCGTCGAGGTCGAGTTTTTTTTCAACTTTTGAGAGACGACAAAATAAGTACTAATTGAACACTGACTTACCCACCTCCCCTAAAATTCCTGATCTTATACCAAAACTTGATGCCAATATTGTCTTCATTTCTTTCAGTCATTGGACTGCGGCAACTGGTACTTAATTTATCGACCCCAAGAGGATGAAAGGCAAAGTCGGGATTTGAAAGACAGACGAAATACTGCTAAGTATTTCGCCCGGCGTGCTAACGTTTCTGCCAGTTCGCCGCCTTAACAAGCTACAATATTAACATTCAAAAAGCTACATCATTAACCTTTTCAAAAATACCGTTATATGCATTAGATACACACGTAGGCCATTGTATTATAAAGAAGCAGAAATATGGTTGATGATGTGTCAAGGTCCAATATAACTACAATAGATAAGCCCTTGCTCTCTTTCGGAAATTTTATAACAATTCAAGACAGGAACCACAAGTCTAAATATCTAAAAAGAGGCACATGCTGGATAGGATACTGACAAATATAGTTAATAAACCATTGTGGACAATTGGCTTCTCTGATTTGCTTTTAAATAATCAGCTGTTTACTTTTACAAAACATGAGGAGTGCTTCTGAAAGACTATTCGGTGGAAAGGTGAGCTGAAGTACTCCGGTCGAACGCCAGTGGTTTGAATCATATATTTTGACACTTGTGTAGAGTAAACACTATTGTCTATAGTATATCGTTAAGTTTTTTCTTTTTTTATGACTGAGTCTGGCGTAAATCTCTTCTTTTGTTTAAGCCTGAAAAAAAAATCGGAACCCATAAGTTTCCAGGTACTCCAGGATTAATGTGACAGAAGAAAAGAAACCTCGCCTCATGGTAATCTGCAACGGGAAATTAAGTGCCAAAATGTCCAGTTATTCTCAGATTAGAAACTCGGTCCGAGTATTTTAAGCAGAATGGACTCCGTTAAAGATATCTGAGGACCCAATGACAAGTGTTATGGTGGCGGTGGGTAAAAAAAACCGGCAGAATAAATTTGAGGTTGGATAGACTGAATTATCGAGAATTAAGTGCCTTTGCCATACACATTTCGCGGTTCTGGTATCAGTATGTATGTGTGTGTGTGTGTCGTCGTGCCTGTCCTCCATCACCGCTTGCAAACCAGTACTGTTTGTTTACATCTCCGTAACTTAGCGGTTCGATAAAACAAACCGATAGAATAAGTACCAGGTTTAAAAGAAAGAATAAAATACTTATGTCGATTCACTCGACTTGGATCCCTCAATGCGGTGCCCCAGCATGGCCGCTGTCAAATGACTGAAACAAGTAAGAGATAAAAAAGAAGACGATAATATCATTCTGGGAGTTAGGATAGCACAGCCAAAGGTAATTCATGGTTTGTAAATTGTAAGAGGATCTTTTCGGTTTGACCGCAGTTTTTAAAAATAATTTCCACGTAACTAAACACTTTTAAACTTCGTATACTGGTAGAATGTGTTTATAAAACATCTTTTTCTCTTGGCTTTATTGAGAAAATTCTATAGTTTGTAAGATATTTGTTGTCTTTTCTTCGATTTCTGCAATTTCAACCAATCAATGACGTCTATTGAGGTGAAAACATTCTGTGCCGTATGAATATGTCCCTCGTTTAAGAAACAGATTGGGTTTATTTACATTTCTGAAGAAAAAAAAAGCTTCCCCCCACCCCTAGTCCTAACCCTAACTAACCCTAACTCTAACCCTAGCCCTAAAACAGATTGAAATGCAATAGATCGATACTAGGGTCATAATTATGGGTGACAATTTCATATGACACCGCTAGAAAAAATTGCTGTTCAAACCGAAAATATCCTAGGATTAACTGTATTGAAATCTTGGTGCGACGACTTGTTTGATTAAAAGAAATGGTAAAATTGAGTGAATCAATGCAGTCTGGTTGAGACAAAGTAACAATGGTTAACAAATGACATACGAGTATTTATTTGTGTGTGGATTATTATATCTGTGCGTGTTACAGTATATACTATAAACAAAGAGATCTTTTAAAAGCAGCACATTTGCCTAACGTGAAACCAAAACTAATAGAGAATATTCAACTGTTTTCACAGAGATTCCACGTGGAGAACATATATATTTCTTTACTACCCGCAATGGGCTAAACACAGAGGGGACAAACAAGGACAGACAAACGGATTAAGTCGATTACATCGATCCCAGTGCGTAACTGGTACTTAATTTATCGACCCTGAAAGAATGAAAGGCAAAGTCGATCTCGACGGAATTTGAACTCAGAACGTAACGGCAGACGAAATACGGCTACGCATTTCGCCCGGCGTGCTAACGTTTCTGCCAACTCGCCGCCTTTCTCCACGTGGAGAACATAGCTTGTAATGTAAAACAAGAAGAGTATTCAGGTGGCTTACAGAGCTGTTTAACTCTGAGTTTTTGTTGTTGTTTTTTTTTGTTTGTTTGTTTTTACTGTTTACCATCATGTTTTGTAAATCTACTGCTAATAACTGTCTGTTATTTATTAGGCGAAACGCAAAGATGTTTCAGAGACTGGACACTGTGTACTGTAAAAAAAAAAACCAATCATCGGAAATGATATCTTAAAGATGTAAAATAAATGTATTGCTGTCGATCACTGAACGATCAAAGTCGGAATCGAGTTAAATCATAAACTGACGCAAACCAAAAAGAAAATGCCTTGAAAAAAAAGTTAAAGGTTAATCGATTGACCTTTCACGAAAGAAGCAGCCGTCGGCAGGTAATCAGTACTATTGAGTTCATTGGTTAAGAGATTCATGTTTTGATGTTCGTATCTTTCCCGGGAGCATTAGAGGAGTAAGTGCAATAGCAGCAACCGGGAATCGATCCTACGTCACAGACTTCGTTTGCCGGAAGCTTACCACTTACTATTTTGTGCGCGCATTTAAATACAAATACATCTTCACTAACAGAATGAGAGTGTGGGGAAAGGACAACAAAAAACATACTGGTGTATTTCGAAGAAGTATTATATTTTGAGAGGAGATGAGAAATCAAATATTTTGTCATTGAGGCTTTTATTGAGGGAATAGCTCTATATGTGAAGTGGAATGGTTTCAAATGCCAGTCTTATCTTCTTTACAAACTCGCTTCTTCTTCTATGGTATAAACCACAGCTTGAATTAAAGACTTTTGTACAACCTTTTGAAGAATCAGAACATGGAGTAGTAAATTCGCATTTAAAAGCTATATCTTCAAAATGTTAGTACACTGTTTCAAATATCATTGGAAACAAAATAATTTCTTCTTTCACTATTTCAATGTATTTCAATTTGCTAAGTTTCTCAAATATTCAAATTTTAAGGTCTGTAAATCTTCAGCTTTTCAAATTTTCTAAATTTTTGACTAAATTTCAAATTTTATAAAAATTAACAGTCTAATTCATAGAGCATGATAGCTGAATATCTTTATATATAAAAGAGAGGTTGTGTGCTGTCTGTCTCCTACGATTTAGATTCCTAACTACTCCCACATTTTGCGGTGCAGTTTAACCAAAACCGGGTATCTTATAGTCGTGATTCATATCGAGCCCTTCTGGGTATTAGCGCGCGTCTACGATGAGTCTACGATTAAAAAAAAAATTACCATCAATTTTTCCCATTTTTAATGCATTTTTGGCATATATAAGGGAAGTAACTCTCTAAAAATTTATTATTAAATCTCAGAACGTAAAACGCTACAGTAACCCCCCCCCCCCTTTGTGGTTAGCCATATTGAGATGGCTATTATACTTTACATCTCTAAAAATGCTTATATAATTATTTACCTTACAAACCCGAGCAACGCCGGGCGATACTGCTAGTTTTACATAAGATAGAATTAAAGAAAAATCTATTTTCTATCTGAAGTAGTATTTGAAACTGAGTATTAACATATTAAAGACGTGATTTTTTTTAGATGAGAAATTTAAATAACATATTCAACTATCAGGTCATTCTTCCACAATATTCATAATCCCAGCCTTATTCCAGGGCCTCAGAACAGTTGCGCGATATCTCTATGCAGGATACAACGGAACTGGCTAGGGTAGATGCCTCTTGGAAAATTACACAGAATGGTCCTGTTTGTTAGAAGATGCTGCGGTCACGCTTTCTTCAAGTAAGATGAGAAACCTCTTTGCTATCATTTTTACCCCCGTTCACCATTCATTCCCCAGCAATACTGGTTGATATAATAATCAGAACATCAGGAAACATGATATATCAAGCACAACAAGAATAAAGAAAAAAGCACAACTTGAATTTAACCCAACCATGTCTAATTGCGTACCATGAAGACACTTTACAGTCCATGGCTGGAAATCTTGAATAGTTACGTTTTGCCTGCCAAAAGAGAAATACTTTAAACAACTACGACATTCAAGAATTGGAACAATTTATCGAATTAAATTAATTGCTTTGGTTCCAATAAAAAAAGTAATAAACAAATAGGCGTAGGAATGGCTGTGTGGTAAGTAGCTTGGTTATGAACCACATGGTTCCGGGTTCAGTCACACTGCGTGGCACCTTGGGCAAGTGTCTTCTACTATAGCCTCGGGCCGACCAAAGCCTTGCGAGTGGATTTGGTATACGGAAACTGAAAGAAGCCCGTCGTATATATGTGTGTATATATATATATATATATATATATATATATATATATGTATATACATATATCACGTGATCACGTGACCGACCAGACCATCAGATGTTGCTACACATCGCTGGTCACAATGCGTTTGCATTGTTTTAGCCTTCGAACGACGCCACCCCGCTGGCTAAGCGAGCAGGCCAACAGAAGAAAGAGTGGGAGAAAGAGAGGTGAAAGAGTACAGCAGGGATCACCACCCCCTGCCGGAGCCTCGTGGAGCTATTTTAGGTGTTTTTCGCTCAATAAACACACACAACGCCCGGTTTGGGAATCGAAACCGCGATCCTCCGATCGCGAGTCCGCTGCCCTAACCACTGGGAGAAGTGGTTGTGTGGTAAGTAGCTTGCTAACCAACCACATGGTTCCGGGTTCAGTCCCGCTGCATGGCACCTTGGGCAAGTGTCTTCTGCTATAGCCCCGGGCCGACCAATGCCTTGTGAGTGGATTTGGTAGACGGAAACTGAAAGAAGCCTGTCGTATATATGTATATGTGTGTGTTTGTGTGTCTGTGTTTGTCCCCCTAGCATTGCTTGACAACCGATGCTGGTGTGTTTACGTCCCGGTAACTTAGCGCTTCGACAAAAAGAGACCGATAGAATAAGTACTAGGCTTACGAAGAATAAGTCCTGGGGTCGATTTCCTCGACTAAAAAGGCGGTGCTCCAGCATGGCCACAGTCAAATGACAAACAAGTAAAAGAGTAAAGAAGAGAGTATATCTGACTCGGGAAGAATCATTTCCTTTATGGTTTTTCATGAACTTAATTTTGGGAAGAAATATGTTTACTCGTACGGATTGCTTTTGCAGTAACTTCATCTGGATCTGCTGCAAATTTGGTAATCGCTATGCATGACGACACATTCAGCTTTTAAGCTGTCACTCGTTCTTGCACACACTGATAGTCCAGTGTGCAATATTGGCAAAGCATCTGCATATCCAGAGTTTCTGAAGCCGAAATTA
>NC_043006.1:97416345-97418845 GCF_006345805.1 Octopus sinensis | reverse complement strand
TGACGACAAGGTTGAATGGATTCGACTGTTTGACCTCAGCCTAAAAATAAAAGCCTTTTTAAAATTCTTTCAGTCATATCGGTTTTCTTATTTAGGTTGTTAGGTCCAAAGTTTGACAAGGGAACAAAATGATTTGTTTTTATCTATGATATTTAATGCTCATTGTTAAATGCTTTGATATTTATTGCTCATTCGAAATACTAGTCCAGTTTAATAAAAAAAATTTAAAAAAAGATTTTGAAAGGAAACGTTTAACTATAAATGATTGCAGACCAGCCCCGAAATTACCTAATTTGCGAAGAGATGTATACGACAATTTCAGATTAATCTATATAGAAAGGTAATGTTAAAAGCATTACCAACCGTTATCCTGACGCGGTTAACCACGAAGATCACTTCAGAGATGCTTTTTTTCGCTGATAAGTCTAACCCTAGCTGAGAGACTTCCTGAAAACTTCCTGGAAAATTACGAGGACTTCCTGGAAAGTTCCGAGGATGAGAGACTACATGGAAAGTTCCATGGTCGGGACATCCTGGAAAATTCCGAGGACATCCTTGAAAGTTACGTAGATGGGAGATTTCCTGGAAAGTTGCGAGGTTGAGACTTCCTGGAAAATTCCGAGGACTTCTTGGAAAGTTCCGAGGATGAGACTTTCGGGAAAATTCCGAGAATGAGATTTTCTGGAAAGTTCCGAGGATGGGAGACATTTTCATCAAACATTTTCATCAGACATTTTCATCAAATATTTTCAACAAACATCAAAAATTTCGACAAAAGTTTTCATCAAATATTTTCCTCAAATATTTTCCTCAAACATTTTCCTCAAACATTTTCATCAGACATTTTCATCAGACACATTCGTCAAACATTTTCATCAAACATTTTCATCACAGATGTTCATCAAACATTTCATCACAAATTTCATCAAAAAGTTTTATCAACGTTTTCAAACATTTTCAACAAACATTTTCGTCAAAGATTTTCGTCAGATATTTTCATTAGACATTTTCATCATACATTTTCATCCAACATTTTCCTTAAAAATTTTCATCAAACATTTCTATCAAACATTTTCATCAAACATATTCATCAAACATTTTCATCATTTTCATCAAATATTTTCATCAAACCTTTTCATTAAATATTTTCATCAGACATTCTCATCAAATAGTTTCATCAAACATTTTCATTATACGTTTTCATCAAACACTCATCATATTTTTTCATCAAACATTTTCATCAAACATTTTCATCAAATATTTTCATAAGATTTTATCAGAAAATTCGTCAAATATTTTCATCAAACATATTCATCAGACATTTTCATCAAACATTTTAATCTTACATTTTCGTCAAACATTTTCGTCAAACATCATCATCAAACAATTCATCAGACACTTTCATCATACATTTTCATCAAACATTTTCATCAAACACTTTCATCAGACATTTTCATGAAACACTTTCATCAAACATTTTCATCAAACATTTTCATCAAACATTTTCATCAAATATTTTCATCAAATGTTTTCATCAGACATTTTCATCAGACATTTTCATCAAACATCATCAGACATTTTCATCAAACATTTTCATCAAAAATTTTCCTCAAGCATTTTCATCAAATATTTTCATCATACATTTTCATCAAACACTTTCATCAGACATTTTCAATAGACATTTTCATCAGACATTTTCAGCCAACATTTTCATCGAACATTTTCATCAAACATTTTCATCATACACTTTCATCCTAAGTAAAAGATCTGTAGAGCTCAACGAGGACGTCCTACAAACCTGGTGGAACAAAATCTCATTGTAACTGTTGAGGAACTAGCAGAGAAGCTTGGATTTGGCCATTCAACCAGTCATTCAAGTCAGCGCCAGAAGGAAAACGACTATATTTGATTTCAAAATGAGAGGTGTTCTTCCATCAGGATATTGCTTGGAGACATACACCGAGGATGGCATTCCAAAGGCTGGAGCAATTTGAATTAACAATGCTCCATCTGATTACCTCTTATTCTGTAGTTTTCAAAATCATTTGGAGGGAAAAATTTGAATTCTGTAGGCGAAGTCAGAACAGTATTGGAGGAGTATTTTTCGTCATGGACAAGTGCATTTTGGAAGTGGGGGGCTTTGCAAGTCTACCAGATAGATGGAAGAGCATTGTAGAAAATAAAGGAGAGTATATTTTAGATTTAAAAAGATCTTTATCTTAATTTTGAAAAAAAAAAGAAGCATAAAAAACCGCATTGTTTATGTGATGTATATATCACGTGATCACGTGACTGACCAGACCATCAGATGTTGTTACACATCGCTGGTCACAATGCGTTCGCATTGTTTTAGCCTTCAAATGACGCCACCCGCTGACTAAGCGAGCAGGCCAACAGAAGAAAGAGTGGGAGAAAGAGTGGTGAAAGAGTACAGCAGGGATCACCACCCCCTGCCGGAGCCTCGTGGAACTTTTAGGTGTTTTTACTCAATAAACACTCA
>NC_043006.1:97408845-97411345 GCF_006345805.1 Octopus sinensis | reverse complement strand
GTGATGGAAAGGATTTTGTAAAGATCAGTATTTTAACACTTGATGTGTTTACAAGTGTATGGCGGTGATACTGATGGCGAGATAGCTCTAGAGAGAGCTACAGCAGCGTAGAGCTGAGTGCAAAATATCTAGGAAATATGAAGGCTTTCTCCACGGGAGTACTGGTTGGGTACAACCCATGATTGAGGACCAGAAGAAATGAAAGATTCCGTAAAGTTTATAGAGATCATTTACACAAAGAAATAAAAGGCTTCGCTTTGGTTCTTTAGACGTGAGAGATTTCAGGCTGTGCAATGTACGGAGGTACATCCTTTGTGGTTTGTATGAAAATGCTGTAGCTGTTGCGATACTGGGTTAATTCAAACAGATTTGTAGACATGGGTAATTTATTCAAACGCTGAAGACTATGTCCTTCGCCTGAACAGCAGCAACAAAGCTATACGGAAGCCACTTGGGAACTGTTTTTTTGGGGGGTCTATGAGTTTTGGTTGTATGTGGAATGTAGTAAGTTATGTCTGAGAGGAAATATTCAGTCACCCGACAAGACTGTTCCGATGGGCTCGGTTTGAAACATATCCTATCAGAGAATTGATGAAGCTCTGACCAGAAATCAACTAACCTGAAAGGCCAAAACTTTTGTACGGTCGGGGTATGTATGAATATGAGGTGGACAATAAAATCCAAAAGTAAAAATACCCGGACATGCCCACACGATTGAACATTGATTTAGTAATTTTGAAAGAATGAAATCTAAAGTGTTATACATAGAAAATATAGTTATATTGCTTTAATAACAGCAAATTAATTATCAGAATTGCTCACTTCCTGTGTCTACATCATTACATGCCATTGTTTCAATTAACAACTAAAATAGACCTATAATTGCATAACTCCGTTCTGTTATAATAATAATTAACTTTAGCAAAACATTATATCAAGAAATGATTTGTTTATTGCGATATCATCACACGTTGCCAGTTTGGAATTTTAAATGTGACTGGAATCAGATTACATTTTTCTGTCCACTAACTGTTATAAAAATTGAAATCAATATTTTTTTAAACAGTAATTCAATGACTGCTCCATGATACAATCAGCCATAAAAATAAAGTTCACTCATTCTATTTGTTTGTTTTTTTTTATATAAATATCTTATTTTTACAGATATGATTTAACTTATTCTTTGTGCTTGAATATATTATTTAAAATACGTTTTGTATAAAATATTTTTAAAATGGACCTAAGATTGCATTATGAAAACTCTGCAGATGCTTTTAAAAGTAAGTTCAAATGACTGGTGGGGTTTCCATTTTTTTTTACTCAATCTATAGCTATTATAAAGGTTTCATTTAGCAGTGTAACTTTCTAACTTTGCTGAAGTTCATGCAATTTAATAGCTATTATTATTTTTTTAAGCTCACTATCCATATTTTGTTTTCCAAACTTGAATATTCCATTATTGAGGTTGCAACTAATTTCAGCGGGTATGATTTAACCAACTTTTGTTAGGAAATTTACTGCAGAAACGACAATTTTTACATTCATTCAAAAAACAAATCTCATTCGTGTCTAGATAGTAACAAAAAAGCATTTGCCAATAATAGTGTTTTATTCAGTTTACGATTATTATGAAGACTTGATTTACCAGTGTAACTTCCTTTCTTTGTGGGGAACTTACGGTTATTTTGCTTTTCCCAACTCAGTACCTAAATTTTGTTATTTTCCATCATGCCTATATAACTGCTGGAACAGAAGCCTTTGTTACTTGTAAATGATTTACGCTCAATTTACTATTGAATTAGTAATGGCCTCTTGCAAAACAAAAGATCCCTAAGCCCGTTTGTTATACAAATTGGCTATATACAACCAGCAATATGCTGAAATAGATTGTGTTCTGCGAAAACCGATCAAAATTTCAATAGATAAATAAGCGTGTTAAATGAAATTACATATTAGGTATGTGGGTCGTATTGGCGCTGTCGACTGCTTTTGTAAAACAAGATTTGCATATAGTCCATATGAAAAGGGAATTAGAGTAGGTACTCTGTTTAGGTATGTGGGTAATATTGGCGCTGTCGAGAAATTTAGTTTAATATAATTTTCTTAAGCTCAATATAGAAAAGAAAATTAATGGAAATTTTATTATTACCTAAATTCTAAATAATAATAATAATAATAATAATATAATAATAATAATAATAATAATAATAATAATAATAATAATGGAACAAATATGGGATTCAATCTTGAGAAGTACATGGAATAAATAGGGGCTGCAATAAGGGTGGAGCTCTTGCAGAAAACAGCTCTGCTTGGAACCGCTCGAATACTCCAGAAGGTGCTCGAGAAATAAGAGTTGTTACCTTAGTTCACTATTAGTGAACAGCTGACACCAAAGTACATCTCCAGCGTTAGAAGCTGTGCAAAGCAATAATAATAATCACTTGTTATTCATGGATGACCTCAAACTTTATGGTAAAGATGAATCCCAAGCTGGTTC
>NC_043006.1:97368845-97403845 GCF_006345805.1 Octopus sinensis | reverse complement strand
TGATCAGGGCCCCACCCATGCCAGGTTCGTTAACTACCCTGTCTATGATGTAGCGCATCAGATGGAGGTTGTCATGGATGGTCCGGCCTGGCACGGCGCATGTTTGCGCCTTGTCGACCAGTTTCTCGATGACAAGCGCGCCAACCTCTTGGCTAGCACCTTGGCCAAAATTTTCAAGTCTGCATTAAGCAGAGTGATGGGCCTAAAGTTATCTATTACATTTCCCTTGTTTAGATCTTTCTTCAGCATTGTTACGGCTCCTCGGCTCACAAAACCAGGAATGCTCCCGTTTTGCTGCCAGTTGCAGTACACACCGCCGCCAAGAGATCTCCAAACAAGTCTGGCATACAATTGTAAAGCTCGTAGGGTAGACCATCCAAACCCGGTGATTTGTCCCTCGAGCATTCTGCCATCGCTTCCCGCACTTCCGCCGCCGTGATGGCACCTTCGCAGCACCCTGCCTTTCTTGTCGAGAGTCGTGGTAGGCTATGTAGGTAGGCACTGAAGTCCACCCTACGTTCTTGCCCTCCACTCGTTCCGAACAGTCGGGCAAAATGCTGCTGAAAGGCCTCACACATTTTACTTGGCTCGAGCAATTCGCGCCCCTGTTCATCTACCAGTGACCGAATGGTGGCTTTGTTGCCCTGTTGCGCCTCTGCCACCCGGGCCTCTCTCGCGGCTCTAACACCTTCGTTCCTTAGAGCACGCATCCTAGCTCTGACACACATCCTTCGTGTTTGGCGTTGAAGTGTTGGTCGAGGGCCAACCTCGCCGCCAAAACGTCGGATGCGATGCCGCTTCTAATTGCCTCTTCTAGCTTCTTAACTAGCTCACCCTCTACTCTATTTCTATCTATGGCTAGTGCTTTGCTGTACCTAATCGCTTCTGCTTTTACTGCTCTGTTGAGGGCAAACCACCATTTGTTGTTGATAGATAGATAGATAGATAGATAGATAGATAGATAGATAGATAGATAGATAGATAGATAGATAGATAGATAGATAGATAGATAGACAGGTCTATACATATGCTTCCTGCTGACAACTTTTAGCTCATATGAATCATACGTTATCGTGTTCCGTTGGCTGTGCTTGTTTCTATAGACTGGTTGCTGCTATCCTCATTGTTTGTTAAATACAATGTATTTATATGGAATCTTGTTAGATGGCGTTGTTTGCTGATGTTTTTAGAAGTAGTTTGGTAAAAACTTATTTCTATAAATTTTTTAAAGTTTGTTTCGTACATACTCGTCACATTCACGTGTCAATATCTAGAATCAGAAAGGTGGCCAGCTGGCGGAAACGTTAGCACGCCGGACGAAATACTTAGAGGTATTTCATCTGTCCTTAAGTTCTGAATTCAAATTCCGCCGAGATCGAGATCATCATCACCATTCAAATTGTAGAGCCATGCAGGTCAAACTTGCCATATAGGCAAACAGGTGCTTGTCTTACACTCACACATCATCTCTCTAGTCAGGTTTCATTTTTTTTTTTTGGTGGCTCTTCCATCTGGTGCTTTCTCCGGTATATTTATCCATACTTTAAGACAGCAGACCTTTGGTTATTTCTCTTTGATTAGGCAAAGTGGATGTTTGTGTGTTCTTTGCAATGCTTGCGTAGAGTTGAAATTATGAGTATATGTGTACATATTAGGGGTAAAGGACATAGAAAATGTCGAGAAAAGAAAAAAAAAGATACATGGAACCTTTCTTCACATATTTGTTTACTGTTAGAATCATCGTGGTCAACGTCGTCTCCGCCACCGTCATCATAATCATCTCCAATGGCATGAACGGTACAGAAACCTTAACCAATATCGTTATCCCCATCGGCGTAAATGTCGACACGACCATCATCATCATCATCATTATCATCACCGTCGTCTTCATTTCACAGTTATCATTGCTTATTAAAGCCATCAAGAGACTATTCGAAATATAAACTATGAAAAAAAAAAATAATCTCTTTCTCACTCTTTCTTTCTCTCATTCCCCCTTTCATAGTCTCTCACTTTCCCTCTCTCTCTCCCTCTCTCTCTCACTCACTCACCCACTCACTTTGTCCATAACCAAAATATCGCACATTCCATAATTTTATAAATTTGTTTCTTTTTCTTTTTTTTTCTATTTAAAAAAAAACTGAAAATCACTTTTGCTGACACTAAACCTCACTTTTACCTGGAGTTCAAAAGTTTATCATTGATTACCTATGGAAAATAAACTGAATGATATTATCTGTATGGGTATGGGCGAATATGCGTGTGCGTGCTTGTATGAAGGAAGGTATGTGTGTGTGTGTGTCTATACATATATATATACATACATATATATATATATATATATATATATGTATATATATATATATATATACACACATATATATACATATATCTATGCACACATATATATATATATGTATATATAAATACATATATATATATACACATAAACGTACACACACTCATATATATATATATATATGTGTGTGTATATATATATAATATATATATATATACCGTATATATATACCGTATAACGATGTATAGACGCATGTAGATAAAAAAACCTCGGAAGTAATCTATAAACCTCTCTCAAATATCTAATCATATATCATTGCAAACATATATCTTCGAGAACATTCTGTCCACAGGAGAAAAAGATCACCTGACTAGTGTAAATTATAAATATGGATACACGGGTGAGAACACGCGCGCATACAGGCTCGGATACATGCATATACGTACACACATGTCTACATACTTATATACAGACATCTCTAGATTAGTACGTAGACAGTATATATAAATATATATATAATATATATAAGTAACATCTCTCCCTTTCTCTGTGTCCTTAAATCTATACAAATATATATTTATATATATAGACAGACTCATATAATGATAGATAGATAGATAGATAGATAGATAGATAGATAGTAGATAGATAGATAGATAGTTAGATAGATAGATAGATAGATAGATAGATAGATAGATAGATGGATAGATAGATAGAAAGATAGATAGATGATAGATGGACAGACAGATAGAAATGTATAAATGTATAAATGCATACACACACATATGTATACATATTTAAATGTATATATAAAAACTTCTAATTATATGCATCTATATGTATATATATATACACATATATATATATGCATGTATGTATATATATTTATACATATATATAAGCATATTTATATGTAATTATATATATATATATACATATATATAATGCATATATATACAACACATATATACAGCATTATATATATATACATACATTATATATATATATATATATATATATATCTATAATATTATATATAAATATATATTATTGCATATATACCTACATATACATATAAATATATAAATATATTCAAACATAGACATGATTAAATACACTCACAGAAGACACACACATAAACACATACACACACGCGCGTACACACAGACATAGTTAAAAAAACATAAAGCAGCATCAAGGAAGAGCAGAAGTGTGGGGGAAATAGCAGGAAATAAACAAAAAGGTAAATTTAATGTATTTAGATGTGGTGGGAAGTCAGCCAAGATACCTAGGATTTATTATAACAATCCAGTTTGGCATCAACAGTAAATAAATAAATAATAGGTGCCTAAAACATAGGCTGAAATATAATATCACAATAGTGAAAGTGAAACAAGTTTGGAGTGCGTGACTGTAATTTCAACAGAGAAAATTAATCTGAAATAGGTGTCTCCTTAAATTTCATATCTCCATCTGTCGATGTGTGTGTGTGTATATATATGTGTGTGTGTGTGTGTGTGTGTGAACGTGTATGTATAGAGAATGATTTTTTAATATTTTTACGTGTATGTATGTGTGTATGTATGTATGTATGTATGTGCTTATATATATTCACGTATAAATCTATCTATCAATATATATCTATGTGTCTGTGCACATTTGAGTATGTGCATATCTTATATATGTGTATGTGTTTGTGTATATGAGTATGTATGTGTGTATGTATGTATATGTAAGCAGGAGATAGTGGTATTTAATTTTCAGACTTTTATATATTGTACGCGCACGTTCACACAAACACATACTACATACATAGAAATATACACACAAACACACACACATACACACTACATATACATACATTCATACATAAATACCTACATACATACATACATACATACATACATACATACATATATACATATATATTTGTGTGTGTTCGCGTGTGTGTGTGTGTCTCTACAAATATACATATGCTCACACATTTATGTACGTATATATGCCGCCCACGCTGCCACACTTGCTCTTATCTGTCCTACACCATCCTCCTCACCGGCACCCATCATCGACCCTATCATATTACAGGGACGCCGCTTGGCTGACCGGTTCGCGGAACACTTCCGAGACAATGACACCCCAGTCTCGCGCCATTTCCGTTCTACCGGTCACCTTTTGCAACACCTGACTGTGTTCAGATTGACCTTGCACAGGGGTCATCCGGACTCCCGTCTTCTCCGTGAACAGGGATTGATCTTCTCTTTTCGCTCCTTTGCGTCATGCGGGCTCAACTCTCCTCCCCTTTTCATCTAACCCTTCAGGCCTCTCCTCTCTTCCTCTCACACCTACTTCCTCCCACCCACCTCTCCTCTCTTGCTCCGACTCCTACTTCTTCTCTTCCCTCCTACCCTCCTTCTCCCTTCTCATCACTCCCACCCACCTTCTCTCTTCCTCCCTCCCTTCATCGTCACCCCTCCCTTAACCCCACTCCTAAACAATCCAACCCCACCTTCCCTATCCATCCCATCCCATCCCCACTCCATCCCTTGCATCCCTTGCATCCACTCCCACATACCCCACCTCTACCCCCACCCTCAACATAACCCACATTCCACCCTTGTTTTCCCCACTCTCGCCTCCCCACATCCTAACGCCACCACACCACACAACACCACATCACAACACACCACACAACACCACATCACATCACACCACCACGCACACACAAGCACTGAACACTTCCAGCACCCACACTATCATCCACACACCTACACATGCACACACGCACATGTCAAGGTTACCAGCCCTCTTCCATACGCACATACAAGCTCTCTTATACTTACGCACACCTTCGTTCTCGAATAACCACTACTTTATTATCTCCCCTTCTTCCTAGCTCTCCTGTGTGACCCCTCTGTCCGGCATTCGCCATGACAGATCGCTAGTCACTAAACATTCTTTATTTTCTCTCCCTGTTTCTCTCTGTGTTCCTTTCTGTGGAAGAGCGTAGGCTCGAAACGTGAAAGTCTTTTTCACTTCCCTGGTGTACATCTATTGTCTACACCACTTCTATTTGTTGCTTTTTGTGAACTCTCCCTATATATATATATATATATATATATATATATATATATATATATATATATACATACATACGTAAATACATACATGCAATGCGTACATACATACATACATAACATACATACTACATACATACAACATACATACATACATACATACATACATACATACATACATATATACATGCATACATGCATACATGTGGTGTGTGTGTGTGTGTGTTGGTACATGTGTGTATGTGGAGATACGTTGTGTTTACACTCTGAATTTTTAGAATTCTGCTAGCAATACAGATGTAGAGGAAACATGTACAGACGTCTTGTGAATAGTAATAAACGACTACTCATAAACGACTAAGAAAAAACCCAATTATGAATTTAAACCAATTCAGAGGAGCCAGCTTTTTCATTAAGCTCAAACATAGCTTTGATTGAAATCTTTAGCTTTATTCAACAGTGTAATTAAGTATCTTAGCGAGACTATTACCACGTTAATATATATATATACCGTACCGTGCAAAAGTATTCGGCCATTTTAAACTATTAAGGAGGCTGTTCGTTGATCGGATCAACTGAAACTCTCGCCGTCATAATTGGCTGGCTGCTAATTAAGACATATCGAGTTAAAAAGAACCCTTTTGGATTGAAAAAATTTGTCCATGGGGTTCGAAACCACATTTTTTGCAATTATGACAGGTGCTCTACCATCGGAGCAGAGCAATCCTCGAATTTATCCATTTTAGACACTTTATTCTCATGACTTCTTTTTTCTAACCAGGTATTTATTCTATCGTTTCTCTTTTGCCGAACCGCTAAATTATGGGAATGTAAGCAAGCCGTCACTGGTTGTCGAATAGTGGTAATGGGTGAAAGCAAAAAGAAACTCACACACGTTGTCAGCATTATTCTTTCACATATACATTCACTCACATAAACACTAAAACATGCGCACGCTGATACTACCACACACACACAAATACATACACACACACATACACACACACATACACACACACACTGGCAATTTTTGCACTCTCTTGCCTTCAAAAACTATTTTTATCTCCACTTCCAATCTATTTAGCCATGTAACCACACACGTACTTTTTTCGAATCATTCTCTTCCTGCTCTCCGGGCCTTTCCTCTGTTCTCTCTCTGACAAAGAGCCATGCTCGAAACATCTCGATATTTGTTATGTATTTTCTGTAAGTATGAAACTCCATACCTTAATTTGCCAGTTATTTATGCAAGGACCAAGAAGAAATCTTGCGTAACAGAGTTTATTTTAACAAGATGCCTCTTGAAATCACCTGAGGAGACACATCTACACTGACGGATACACCTAAACCAGATTTTTAACACCCCACCGGTGAGGGATTAATGGTAGATGGATCGAAACAATAGTAGTGATCAATAAACATTCTTTTATCTTCCATCTATATATGCGTGTGTGTGCGTGTGAGTGTGTGTGTGCGTTTGTACATGTATGTATGTATGTCATTATTCAGTTTATTTCAAGATTTCTTGCCACTAGATTCAAGGCTCCTTCATTGGAATTTCAACATGGGTATATATGCATGTATGTACGTACGTACGTATGTATGTATGGATGGATGGATGGATGGATGGATGGATGGATAGATAGATAGATAGATCGATAGATAGATAGATAGATAAATAGATAGATAGATAGATAGATAGATAGATAGATAGATAGATAGATAGATAGATAGATAGATAGATAGATAGATAATAGATAGATAGATAGATAGATAGATAGATATGTTTCTTTATTAGCCACACAGGGCTGCACACAGATAGAACAAATTACAAGGTAGAGCTTTTTTTTTTGAAGGTTTAAAAAAAAAAAAAAGGAAGGGGAGTTTCGATCAAAAGGGATCGTAAAAGGAGAGAAAGAGGACAAAAAAAGGGGGGTTAAAAAAAAGGGGAGAGAAAAAAAAAAAAAAAAAAAATTGATCAATAGGGATCGTTATCACAGAAATTCAATATGAAGTGTAAAGGGGAGGACAGGTGAGGTTTACCCGTGAAAGAAAAGCCTACGGAAACACCACGGTAACCTCGGTCAATGAAGTCACATTTTATATTTCTTTTTTTTTTTTTTTTTTTTTGCAAATAAGCAACTCTCTGTTTTCGATTTCTGGGTTCATAGGACTATGCTCAAGGTGGCTTCGTCATTCATACGTGCCATTCTTGCTACATTCACCCATCTTTTTTTAAAACATTCGCTAGACAAAACTTGCCTCTCTACTCTCACTTTCCTTTTCAAGTGGTACTTGAAGAAGTTGATGAGAGATTGACCAGAGAGGAAAGTGTTTGTCTCCAATCCTTTCAGACGCGTCCACCAGATACATTCTTTCGCCATAGCCACAAGGATGATGAAAATAGCTCTTCCTTCCCGTTTGAAGGAAGGAGGCGTGACAATATTGACGATAGACTCAGCTGATAAACCGACTCGTCCCACACGTGACAGCAGTTGTTCGACATAAGCCCACAGGTCGGAAATTGTTGGACACTGCCGAGTGCGTACAGAACGGTTTCGTCGCTCTGACCGCATCTCGGGCAGGTCGGCCCCGTGTTTCTCGAGCCGTGTCTGTAGAGCTTATCCCGAACGGGTAGCGCTTCTCGGTAGCACTGCCAGGCCAGGGATCTCTGGAAGTTGTCCATGGGCCCTGGCCCGAAAGTCGTCCCGAACACAGCGGGTCAGGTACTCCTCGTCGACGTCCAGGTTCGCCCCGAGCTCGTCGTCGTACCTCCCCTCCACTAAACCCCTATAGAATGCTCTGGTTGTGTTGAAGTCACTTAAGGTCGACCCAGGACGGCAGAGTTGCTTGAGAGCAACGCGACACTCGCGGTGCCATTCGCCCTTCCTCGGCCTCTTTTTGATCCACGACTGCAGTTCAGTCATGGAGACGAGCTGCGGAAAGCGTGCCTCACAAACGGCGACCACACCTGTTCACCGTCGTCTACATAGAGCCAGAGATGTCGCAGTCTCAGCGCGTGTCTGCGCATCATCAACCACGGCATGCCCAGCCCTCCTTTTAACGGGTGTTGACAGCAAATGGATCGCCTGACCATCGGGACGCATCCTTCCACAAGAAGCGAAAGAGGATGCGTTGTAGTTCGGTGATGGTAGGGTCGGGACAAGGTACGACGGTCAGGCGGTAGTAGATGACGGACGCGATGTACGTGTTCGCCACCTCCGCCCGACCTTTTAGGGACAGTTTCCTCTCGGCCCATTGCCGGGCGAGAGTGACCACCCTACTCGTTATCTCGTTCCAGTTCTTCTCCACTTGGAGGTCCGGACCAAACCAGACCCCGAGCAACTCAACCGGGCCGTCGGTCCAGCGTCCCACGACGGAGGCGCTGGTGGACGGCATGGGCTTGCTTCTCCAGGTGCCTAGTCGCAAGCCCACTGACTTTTCCCGGTTGATTTTCGCTCCTGTCACCGCTTCGTAGTTTTTCAGTGTCTCGCCGACCAGCTCGATGTGCTCGTGGCTAGACACTATGACGGTGACGTCGTCCGCGTATGCAGACACGCTCGTCCCGCATCCCAATTCTCGCGGGATGCCCCTTAGAGTCGCCAGCTTCCGCAGTAGTGGCTCAAGAGTCAATACGTATAGAAGCGCCGAGAGGGGGCATCCCTGACGGACCGAACGTGCAATGTCGAAAGGTCTCGATAGATGTCCATTTACGCGAATTACCGAACGGATGCCTCTGTACAAGGCAGCTATCCAGCCGCGGAAGACGGGCCCGAAACCAGCCGCTCTCAGGACTGCCTCCAAGTATCGATGGTCCACCCTATCAAAGGCTTTCGATTGATCCAAGTTGATCAGGGCCCCACCCATGCCAGGTTCGTTAACTACCCTGTCTATGATGTAGCGCATCAGATGGAGGTTGTCATGGATGGTCCGGCCTGGCACGGCGCATGTTTGCACCTTGTCGACCAGTTTCTCGATGACAAGCACCAACCTCTTGGCTAGCACCTTGGCCAAAATTTTCAAGTCTGCATTAAGCAGAGTGATGGGCCTAAAGTTATCTATTACATTTCCCTTGTTTAGATCTTTCTTCAGCAGTGTTACGGCTCCTCGGCTCACAAAACCAGGAATGCTCCCGTTTTGCTGCCAGTTGCAGTACACCGCCGCCAAGAGATCTCCAAACAAGTCTGGCATACAATTGTAAAGCTCGTAGGGTAGACTATCCAAACCGGTGATTTGTCCCTCGAGCATTCTGCCATCGCTTCCCGCACTTCCGCCGCCGTGATGGCACCTTCGCAGCACCCTGCCTTCTTGTCGAGAGTCGTGGTAGGCTATGTAGGTAGGCACTGAAGTCCACCCTACGTTCTTGCCCTCCACTCGTTCCGAACAGTCGGGCAAAATGCTGCTGAAGGCCTCACACATTTTACTTGGCTCGAGCAATTCGCGCCCCTGTTCTCATCTACCAGTGACCGAATGGTGGCTTTGTTGCCCTGTTGCGCCTCTGCCACCCGGGCCTCTCTCGCGGCTCCAACACCTTCGTTCCTTAGAGCACGCATCCTAGCTCTGACAGCACATCCTTCGTGTTTGGCGTTGAAGTGTTGGTCGAGGGCCACCTCGCCGCCAAAACGTCGGATGCGATGCCGCTTCTAATTACCTCTTCTAGCTTCTTAACTAGCTCACCCTCTACTCTATTTCTATCTATGGCTAGTGCTTTGCTGTACCTAATCGCTTCTGCTTTTATAGATAGATAGATAGATAGATAGATAGATAGATAGATAGATAGATAGATAGATAGATAGATAGATAGATAGATAGATAGATAGATAGATAGATAGACTGTCAAATATAGAGAACGAATTTCAAATGTCAAGTCCCTTCATCAAATTAAATTACTTCGCATCAATTCAAGTACAAATATACGAATCACGAAAGCATATTATACGCTTCCATGATCTTTGTATTGGTACTTGAAGTGAGACTATAAATGAAGGAACCTGCCTATGATGCGAAGTGATTTAATTTGGTAAAGGAACTTGACCTTTGACATTCATTCTCCATTCTTGACTATATTCTTATTGCACCTTAAGAGCGCTAATGAGTTACGCACTATTAAAGGATGTCCTCTTGATATACTTCTTCTTCTTCTTCTTCTTCTTCTTCTTCTTCTTCTTCTTCTTCTTCTTCTTCTTCTTCTTCTTCTTCTTCTTCTTCTTCTTCTCATTATTATTATTATTATTATTGAGTGAGAGAGCAGTGCATGCCATCAAAGTGACACTGGGGTAAAATATACGAAGCCCAATATACCCATCATGACTACCCGTCTGATAAGGGTACACCAGGCACATGCATCACAACCATATGTGCGCGACATGGTGATCTCATATCAAGATAAACAGCATATGACCTTGCAGGTGGAGCCCAGTTAGAATTTTCTTCAGATCGAGTAACCCATCCCGCTCAAAAGGTCCCTGAATAAGGATTGTTTAAGGACGTTGAACGAAACACCCATGTTTCCAGAGGTGAATTATTCAAACCCCAAAGAATCCTTCTCAACACATGGCTATGATGCTCCCCCACTACTTCTGCTCGTGATCAGAGATGCACATATCGTCAGCCACTAAGGGACATGCTCAACTGGTTAAGGTCAAACAACTGACAAGCAAATCTGTGGTATTGAGCAGAATATTTGCTGTAGCCCATCTTTTATACCAAGACAAAACAATGTACATGATAACACTTCCAATCAGTTAAGATCAGAAGCCACTGCCTGGTACTGCATTATTATTATTATTATTATTATTATTATTATTATTATTATTATTATTATTATTATTGTTATTGTTATTATTATTATTATTATTATTATTATTATTATTATTATTGTTATTGTTATTATTATTATTATATTATTATTATTATTATTATTATTATTATTCTATGTTTGACTTTTGCTTTACATTTGCACAAGCTGGCTTCAAGTCTCACCCAGAGACCTCAAGAGACAACAAGTTTGTTGGGGTTTGTGTTTCCACCAGTTATTATCATGGGGCAAATCCAGGTTTTTGCAAATTACCCAGTGAATATATTGTGCAGCTCTACCATGCCTGTTGAGATACTCTGTAGGCGCAAGAAGACTGCACTTGGAGACAACATGATCAATGGTTTCATTCTGTTGTTGACATACACGACATGTTGGGCTACTGCCGTTCTTTAATATGTTGGCCTGGTAGTTCCTTGTAGGTAAGCATTGATCTTGAGCTGCTGCGATAAACCCTTCTGTTTCAGATTTTAAGCCAGAGGCCATTAGCCATTGATGGGACAGGGCTTTGTCAACATCTGCATTATTCACTCTCTTTGGGTATTTGCCATTGAGAGGTTTTCTTGCCATTTATCATTCAGAATATCTAAGGCAGCAGTTTTAGCACGGGTTTTCATGCGCTTAGCTTTTTCTGTGCTTGTTTCTTGTATGTCTAATTCCGGAATTTGTTGTATTTATTATTATTAATGCCATCAAAGTGACACTGGGGTAAAATATACGAAGCTCAGTATACCCATCATGACTACCTGTCTGATAAGGGTACACCAGGCACATGTATCACAACCATATGTGCGCGGCATGGTGATCTCATATCAAGATCAAACAGCGCATGACCTTGCAGGTGGGGATCAGAGTTTTCTTCTCGTCGAATAACTCATCCCGCTCAAAAGGTCCCTGAATGAGGTCTGTTTAAAGATGATGAACGAAACACCCATGTTTCCAAGGATGAATTATCCAAACCCCAAAGGATTCCTCACAACACATGGCTATGATGCTCCCCCACTACTTTTGCTCGTGATCAGAGATGCACTAAGGGACATGCTCTACTGGTTACGGTCAAGCAACTGACAAGCAAATCTGTGATATTGAGCAGAATATTTGCTGTAGTTCATCTTTTATACCAAGACAAAACAATGTACATGATGACACTTCCAATTAGTTATTATTGTTGTTGTTATTATTATTATTATTATTATTATTATTATTATTATTATTATTATTATTATATTATTATTATTATTATTATTATTATTATTATTGTATGAGACGAGCCTCACAGTCTCCGACTATATAATCAATTTAGAGATTTGGTCAACCTAGAGTTATAGCTGAAGACACCTGCCCAATATGCCGTGCAATGGAACTCAACGCAAGATCACATTATTAGGAAACAAGCATCTTCGCCACAGCGGCATATTGATGTGAGAGAAAATTAATCAGGAGACAAAAATATATTTTCTCCTTTATTTATATAAAGATATAAAAAGTCTGGATTTTTCTAAGAAAATAGTAGAGCACTGCTTCCCTTGTTTTTGGGGGGTTTTTTTAGGTTTCTTTTGCTTCTAGCTGTTAATATCTACAGAAAACAAAGGCAAAGGAAGTAGTGTTCTATCATTTCCTTAGGAAAAATCCAAGCTTTTTATATATCTTTGTAAAAATAAAAGAAATATTCATCCATCTTCTGATATTTTTTCTATCATTATTAATATCTCTTTCGGTCTACACCTCCAAGAACTTTTATGCACAAACACAACACGTAGACACATATAAACATGATTGTAAATAAGTATGCAAATACACACATACACACACACATACACACACACACACACACACACACACATATATATATATACATGGATATTAGCTAATAAACGATGGTTTTTATACTGGTAAAGCACTGTCACTCTCACAGTGTTCGTTACGTAACTGTATATATATATATATATATATATATATATATATATATATAGGTTAAAATAACCACCTTAAGGGATACAAAATATCCAATGCATTACTCGTTTGTTACCTAGTATTTTGTTATGAATAGTACTAATCCTAAAATAATAGTTTTAAGTATAAATCTTCGTTTATAAATATACAAATTGAAATCCAGAAAAATGGAGAAATAGCGTTAATATAATTTATTAACAGCAAAATTCCAATATGTTCACTTACAGCCGTTTCGATTTTGCCCAAAAGAATCTAATTCCAGTAATTAAAACATTTTATAAGACAAAACCTCGTCAGAGGAGTAAAAAAGATATATCGTTGGGTTATTACTTGTTATTCTTCCAAAACACCTCAACAAACTATATATATATATATAGAGAGAGAGAGAGAGAGAGACAGACAGACAGAGAGAGAGAGAGACAGACAGACAGAGAAAGAGTGATGGGAGAGAGAGAGAGGGGGGAGAGAGATGGTAGTTGATTAAACGAATTGTTAATACGTGGTAGCTTACTGTTAAAGCACGGTCACTTTCTCTGTGTTCGTTATGTATACGATTAATGAGGGACAGATGGAAGATACGAGAGTTTTTATTAATCACTACAATTGTTTCGATACATCTAGCGTCGACCCCTTACTGGTGTGATACTTAGCTGGTTCATAAGCATATATTTAGGCTTCAAAATTTGGCACAAAGCCAGCAATTTTGGGGAGGAATAAATCGATTACATCGACCCCAGTGCTCAACTAGTATTTATGTTATCGATCCCCGAAAGGATGAAGGGCAAAGTTGATCTCGGCTGAAATTGAAGACGAACGAAATGCCGCTAAGCATGCCAACGATTCTGCCAGCTCGCTACCTTATATATACAAATATATTAATAGGCGTAGGAGTGGCTGTGTGGTAAGTAGCTTGCTTACGAACCACATGGTTCCGGGTTCAGACCCACTGCGTGGTACCTTGGGCAAGTGTCTTCTGCTATAGCCTCGGGCCGACTAAAGCCTTGTGAGTGAATTTGGTAGACGGAAACTGAAAGAAGCCCGTCATATATATGTATATGTGTGTGTGTGTGTGTGTGTTGTGTGTGTGTGTGTGTGTGTGTGCGCGTGCGTGTGTGTGTGTATACGCTTGTGTGTCTATGTTTGTACCCCAACATCGCTTGACAACCGATGCTGGTGTGTTATATCCCCGTAACTTAGCGGTTCGGCAAAAGAGACCGATAGAATATATACTATGCTTACAAAAAATAAGTCTTAGGGTCGATTTGCTCGACTAAAGGCGGTGCTCCAGCATGGCCACAGTCAAATGACTGAAGCAAGTAAAAGGGAGTAAAAGAGAGAGTATATCATTTAATAATTACATGAGTTTAAAGCGAGCCACTGTAAGTTTCATGTTTCTGACAATACAATGGTCGGCTGAGTTTGTATAGCATGCCGTGTATCTTAACCCGTTCAGCCTAAATGATTGCCGGACAATCACAGCTCGATATACAAGCTCGTCCGATCATTGTATTATCAGAGGATTGAGACAAATACTAGCTCGCATTTAAATCCTGTATACACTAAATGATATTTATCTCTCACCAGATGGAGTAAGTTTTTTTGTTGATTCCACCAACAACGGAACAATACACTCTCTCTCTCTCTTTTACTCTTTTACTTGTTTCAGTCATTTGACTGCGGCCATGCTGGAGCACCGCCTTTTTAGTCGAGCAAATCGACCCCGGGACTTATTCTTTGTAAGACCAGTACTTATTTTATCGGTCTCTTTTTGCCGAACCGCTAAGTGACGGGGACATAAACACACCAGCATCGGTTGTCAAGCAATGCTAGGGGGACAAACACAGAGACACAAACACACACACGCATATATCTCTCTCTATATAAACGGCAGTTTGTCTGTGCGTGTTTCTGTGTGTCTATTTTCTCGTACCCTCACTCTGACCACGGCTTTCAACCGATTCTGATGAAACTTGACACACACATAGCCCAATGTCATAATTCAAAACTAACGCAGCGAAAATTTTGAAAAGCTCCCCCAGTTCTGAAAAAAATCGATAAATTCGACATGGGGTCGAGAATCAGAAACCCAAACCACAGACCGTCATGGGGACGCAACTCCACCTTTTTTAACTCTCAAAAAAATTTACCATCATTTTTTTTCCATTTTTTTGCTATTTTTTGGCTATAACTCTCTAAAAATGCTTTATAGTTATTTCCCTTACAAACCCAAGCAACGCCGGGCGATACTGCTAGTCATAAATAAGTGTCACTGCCCTGCAAGATCCGCCTTTCATCGCCAAACTTCCGTGAAAACATGCCTGGTCACAGAAGAACATTACTTCGCTTGGAGACAAGAGAGGGTCGGTGACAGGAAGGACATCCAGCCATACAAAAATAACCTGCCTCAACAAATTTCGTCTGATACAGGCAAGCATAGAAAAGTGGGCGTTTTATATATGTGTATATATATATATCTCTTCTCTCTATATATAAACGGCAGTTTGTCTGTCTGTGTGTCTGTCAGGTTGTACCCTCACCCTCACCACGGCTTTCAACCGATTCTGATGAAACTTGACACACACATAGCCCAATGTCATAATTCAAAACTAACGCAGCGAAAATTTTGAAAAATTCCCCCAGTTCTGAAAACAAATCGATAAATTCGACATGGGTCGAGAATCTAAGCTTTTTATATGCAACACATTTTCTACAGACTGTCTAGGGGACGCAACTCGACCTTTTTAACTCTCGGAACACGTGGGGTAAGTATTCCAAAATGTATAAAAATGTACAAAAACGGCAAAAAAGCGGGCAGCAATGTGAGTGACAACAACGAAAAAGTCAAAAGTGACCAAACTGAACAAACGAATGGAAAAGGTTTTTTTGGTGCACACGACAAAAGCGGTTTATAATAAACCAAGAGTTTGCAAGTAGCGTCCGAGGACCCTTAGGATGCGTCAAAAATTTAAGGTAAAAACGTTTGGGGTGGTAGTTATAAAGAAAGTGTAAACAAAAAAAGTATTCGAATAACTTGCGGCTGCAGCAGCTATTAGCAGAAGTGTTGGGGGTAAAGTCTCGAATGTAATTTCTTCCTGGTAGGAATTGGTTGGGTTGAATTATCGATAGCTGTTTGATAGTTATTTGGGAGTGAAGAGAAGACATTGCAACCTACACATGCGCCTTCGTTCCCTAGAGGGAAAGGATTAGATTGGGATTAGTCGTTGCCTACTAGGGGCTCTTACATATCCGGGCAACGCCGGGCTATGCTGCTGGTATATATATATACGACGGGCTTCTTTCAGTTTCCGTCTACCAAATCCACACACATGGCTTTGGTCGGCCCGGAGCTATAGTAAAAGACACTTGCCCAAGGTGCCATGCAGTGGGACTGAACCCGGAACCATGTGGTTGGTAAACAAGCTACTTACCACACAGCCACTCCTGCGCCTATATAATATAATATTTATGTGAATGCTTATATGTATATACACGTATGTATGTAGGTATTTATGTATACATGTGTATGCGTGCACGCACGTATGTGTGTATGTGTGTGTCTATGAACACTTCATTTTTTTTATCTGAGATACTACATGAAACTAGTTCAGTGCAAGAAATGCAAATAACGGCAGGTGTGTCCAACTCACTGATTCACCAGAACCAAACTCGGAATAAGGGCCATGGAAGTGAAATGAAATAAACTTGCAATCACACAATTGGCGGTTTTCCAGCATGGCCACAGCCTCTGGAGGATACATGGAGATGTAAACAATGTATGCACATACATACACCCACACACACACACATTATACATATATAATACATATATATATATCATATATATATATTATATATATATATATATATATACAGACAATATATATATAAAGACATGTATATATATATATATATATATATATATATATGTATATATATATATACAGTCACATATGCATAATTGCGTGTGCGCGCGCGCGTGTATGGTGTCTGCGTGTGAGTGTATTTGACAATATCTGTGCATAATCTTCAAAGGCAAAGAATTTATATATAATCAATATAAGAAAAAATTATATTTGAAAATGGCACTGGAGAGAAATATCTATAAACTTGTAGAATGCTTTTTTTAGCTTTTTTTTTTCATTTTTATTTTTCATTTTTTTAAAGATTTTTTTTTTTACGTTATTGTTTTTTGGGAAAAGTTCCAGCTTGGAATTTCTTTTGTAATCAACGGAAAGGTGTTGTAGAGAGGGGGAGAGAGAGAGAGAGAGAGAGAAGAGAGAGAGAGAGAGAGAGAGAGAAAGAGAAAGAAAGAAAGAAAGAAAGAAAGAAAGAAAGAAAGAAAGAAAGAAAGAAAGAAAGAAAGAAAGGGGGAAAGAAAGAAAGTGGTAAAGTAAATGAGAGAGAAATTAAGAAAGGAATACAGAGACAACGAAATGGGGATAGAGAGAGAGAGAGAGAGAGTAAAGTGAAAAAGAGAGACAAACTATACAGGCGAGAGAAAAGGTACATGACGAAGCAAGACAAATATGAGGGAGAGAGAGAGATATATATTGATAAGGACAGAGAGATATATTGATAGAGAGATAGCGGGACAATTGATAAAGAGACTGGGATATATTGATAGATTGAGGAAGAGGAGGAGGATGAGGAGGAGGAGGAGGAGAGAGACAAAATAATAAGTTTTGGAGAAAGCCAAGATATTCAAAGACTATTTTTATACATTCTTCTATAAAATAGTTTTCAAACTGACAGTTGTCTTTGGACGTTGTTGCTATGGTAACGGTTCTCCGTGAAGGTTACTAACCATTCTTTAAATGTAATCTTGTTTCAGCACACAAGCCGATGGTTTTACAATAGAAATTTCAAGCTCTTGTGGTTTCCTTTGCCGAATAGTTAAATGTGGATCGTATTTCATCGGCGTCGGTGAGTTGCTCTTGTTTTACTTCAGTGTCTATCGTAACAGATTAAATTTTCCGAATACCTACATGTGTTGTATACTCGAAATGAGACGACTTGGCGTAGCTGTTTGAGCGCAGGCGCTTCGGAGCAACTGACTGGACGTTACAGTATGTTTTGGCAACAGTACTTTTTGGCACTGGAAGCAAATATATATATGCACATGCGCAATAATATACACATACAGATTAAAAGAAAGTGAGAGGGAGAGTGAAGAAGAGAGAAAGAGAAAGAGAGGAGGAGAGAGACACGTTACAGTTTATTAATTGAACTAGAATGACGTAAACACTTTTCCTCTCCTCAGACACATGAAGAGAAATGTGCAGAAACGGATAAGCATTTGTGCAGGTCGTTCCGCAAAATATTGCCGAACCGTCTTTCTCGGACTACGAGAGATTACCATACGAACAACCGGACCAAACTGAACAGACCAGCTGTTAAGAAACTCGCGAAATCATTCGAAGCCACTACATGTCTGTTAACACTATCAGAGGTGAGAGAGCACAAAAAAGGAGGTGCCGTAATAATACGTACCAAACAATTTTTAACTCATATCTTTATATATAAAACTAAAGTTGTGTGTGTGTGTGTCTGTCTACTCCGATTTAGATTCCTAACTACTTCCATATTTTGCGGTGCAGTTTAACCAAAAGCGGGTATCTTATAGTCGTGATTCATATCGAGCCGTTCTGGGTATTAGCGCGCTTCTACGATGAGTCTACGATTTAAAAAAAATTTGCCATCATTTTTCCGCATTTTTAATGATTTTTGCTCGGGTTATATAAGGGAAGTAACTCTCTAAAAATGCTTATATAGTTATTTCCCTTACAAACCCGAGCAACGCCGGGCGATACTGCTAGTCTCTTATAAAATAAATGCGCCCTTTTTCAAGCCTAGCCAGGCTCATGGGCCTAGTCTCCCGGTTTCTATGGCGTATGTGTTCCCCAGCTGGGCGGGACGCCAGTCCATCGCAGCGTTACTCATTTTTGCCACCTGAGTGGACTGGAGCAACGTGAAATGAAGTGTTTTACTCAAGAACACAGCGCGTCGCCCGGACCAGGAATGTAAATATTATGTCTAACAGATTCTATATTTTAATTCATTAATAACAATTCACTATCTACTAAATCTGAGTAATTTACTCTTCTTGGTTACTTCTCTTCATAAAAATAAATCACCTTCTACTAAACCTAAGAAAATTATTCATCTTGATTACTCCTCTTCCATTTTTTCTAATCTATATTTGACCCCTAATATATTCACTTTATTAATAAGACTTTTGTCCTTAGTTATTGAGTATTATGCCTACTCATAATAAATGATAGATTTTTCTCCAAAATGAATAAATATTAAATTTATAATGTCTCCATAAATCCAACGTATCAAAATAATCAACACCTACCAGCTAAGTATAAAACTGATGTTTATAAGTATAAAGGGATATCTGTATTCTCTATAACATTTTGGTATATAGGTGGTCATTGTGACCATCTGACATTGACCTAGTTTTCTTGATACAAAATCTGTTTGCCAAATAGTAGTAAACAGCTTCTATGGCATTACAACCCCCTCTCTACCTTAATTTCTTTATGAATAACTTCTGACATTTATTTCACCCCTAATTCTATAGATAGAAAATCTCTTTTGTCTCCTTTCAACTGAATGTACTTCCCAACCTTCTAGCAGTTCAAAATAACTTAAAGAATATTCTTCAGTCATAAGATAAACTCTACTACCTCAAATGTTCTTAAAATTCAAATCGACATCTTTGTCTATATATCTACCTTCTCTATAATGTTATCAACATGAAAATTATGTATTAATGGAAAACCTCTATAAATGACTGATGATTGCTCAACATTTTAAAACTGTTGTAATACTTACATATTTAATAAAATGATGTAGCGTGAAACGATCGTACCAAATTACCGAAGATTCTTGTTGCTTATTTTGAGTATATACACACACACACACACACACACACACACACTAATATATATATATATATATAATATATATATAATATATATATATATATATATATATATATATATATATATAAAAGTTGAGTTGTGGGGTATCGCAACGAGTGGGATTATATATGAAAAAAGGTTGAAAATGCAATTTAAACGATGTTTATTTACTTAACCGGTTTCACTCTTTGGTAAAAGATTGTCAAACGTAACATTGAATATTATGGGTTCAAAAAAAGTTTTTTACATAATTGTCACATTGAATATTAGAATTCAAAAATGTTTTTTTATACATAATTGTCACATTACATGTATAAATATAGTATAAAAAAGTTCAATAGTGTGATGAGAATATTTGGAAAAAGTTGCAGAAAAGAATAAAACAAATATATTATTGGAAATTTGGTTGCGTTAATTATTGGTTGTCGCAAATTGTCACATTACATGTATATATATACAGTCTTTGGTAGAAAGGACATGTTAAAGACATAAGGAAGTGTAATAGTTTGGTGAGAAAGCTTGTAATATTGACAGAGAAAATTAAAATGGATATTTTAGACATCTCAGAATATTTTGAATCGAAGGCGAGAATTTGTTTTTTACTGACCTGTTTGTTTTAGCAGAAAAGTTGAATTGAGAGAAAAAAAGATGTACCCAGTTGGTTTATACTTCCCCTTCAAGCATCAGTGATTTTGGGGTTATTGGGAGGTGAGTATGTGGGTGTGAATAGAGTTGTCCGTGTGCCTGCTGGTCAGACAGCGTCTGTTTGTCACACCACATATATACACACACACACAACAACAATACACACACACACATAGTATACACACACACACCACATACCACACAACACACACACACAAGAACACACACACACACAACGCACCCACATATATATATATACACACAGCACACAAATATAACATGTATTTATATATAATATCACACATATATAACACATACACACACACACACACACACACACACACACACACAACACACCACACACTATATATACATAATATAAATATCACACAAATACACCTAGCATATATATACACATACAATACACATACACAGCATGTATATAATACACAGACACAATATATGCATGCAATATACATACGCAATACATATAATATATATATATATATATAGACAATGCATATACATATATACATATAAATAGTGTTTACATACACATACATAGATATCCACATATACACACAATATACATACCCATGCCATACACATACACGTACGCATACATATAATATATATCGACACACACACATAACATACATACACAATGCATACATATATATACACGCAACGTATACATGTATTCATGTATATATAGCACACTTACAATATACATATATACAATGCACACATCACACATATATACACTTAATTGTACACATATATATACAATACACATACATACAATATACATATACACAATGCGCATGCAAATAATGCACATGTTTATACACAATATACATGAAAATATATATACACACACACACATACACACACCATATATATATATACCATATATATATATATATACATATACATACATACATGCACATACATATATTTTTTCACACACATACACACACATATATATATAAAATTCACACACACACCCACACACACAAGATACAAACCTATAGCGTACACACTCAAATATATCTCTACATACCGCACACACACACAAACAATGTACTCACATATACACACATACCATGCATATACACACACAGCACACACACACATACACACACACACGCACACAGTGCACACACACACACATATATACACACGTGCACACACACACAACGCGCGCACACACACACACAAACACACGCACACAGTACACACACACACACACATACATATACACACGCGCACACACACAACGTGCACACTCACACACACACACACAACACTCACACACATACATAACCTACATATATATAATGCATGCGTGTGCGTGCCACGTATGTGTGCGGTCAATGCCCGCTAGTGTGTCCTATGCGTGCCGATGCGCGCATGTGCCCGCCCGCACGATATGCTGTGAGTGTGCGCGTGCCCCTGTGTGCTTGCTCTGGATGTGTGCCCAGGGGGTATGTTAGAGTATGTTTAGTTGTGGTCTGTATTTTTGAATAAGATTACTTTCCTTATTTATTCGTGTTTGGTCTGTGGTGTTGTCCGAGCATTGGTATAGTGGGAAGACTAAGAATTTGGGGGACTTATTGTGTGCACAAAGGTCTAAGTGTCCACTTAGTGGTATCTGTCTTGTGGAGGGGTCCCTCAGTTGTTGTCGGTGAACTGTCATTCTTTCTCTGAGGGTAAGGCTCGTTTGCCCTATGTAGTCTTCGTGGCATCCTTCACACATTATGACGTAGAGTAAATTTTTTGATGCGCACGTGGAATTATTTTTTATGATGAATGTGTGTCCCGAGTGGAACTTGTACGACGATCCCTCAATGAGGTGGATGCAGGTCTTGCAATTGGGGCGACCACATTTTTTGATGGTGGGCGGTGGGTTTGTGTTGTGTAATTTTGCGTTGGTGAGGAGGTTTTTTAGGGATTTAGGTTGTCTCTTACTTTTTATTATTTTATGAGCTGCCAGTATTTTTTTCAGGCGTGGGTCTTGATTTAGTTGTGGAATGTTGTTGTATATAATAGTGTAAGCTTCTGCATTCCTTGGGTTGTGTGTTGAGAGATAGGGGAGGCTATTTACTGTACTGTGGATGTGTTTGGGTTTTCGTAGGTCTTGAATGTTGATTGATTTGGCCCGTTCTATTCCGTTGTCTACTAGTGATGCCGGGTAATGTCTTTCGAGAAGAATTGCCCTTAGTTCCCGGAGTCTTCTATTTCGTGTTGTGTCATTTGAGACAATAGTGCAGATTCTTCTCGTTAGGTTGAAGGGGATATTTGTCTTTGTGTGTTTTGGGTGATTGGAGGTGAATAGAAGGTATTGTTTAGAGTCAGTGGGTTTGTAATGGATGTCAGTTTCAATGTTGACGCCTTTTTTAATGATTAGGATGTCAAGAAAAGGGAGTTGGTCCTGACTATATTCCATTGTGAATTGAATGTTGTTATTAACACTGTTGATAAGGTTTTTGAAGTCTTTAAGTTGGTCGAGTGTGTGGGACCATAGGATGAGGCAATCATCTAAGTAGCATTTCCAGTTCTCCAACAGGTATTTGTGGAAAGACTGGCCGTACTTATATTTGGATTTTTCATAGATATGTGATTCCAGGTAGGCCATCACCAGGTTTGCATAGGTAGGTGCAACTTTCGTACCCATTGCAGTTCCTGAGACCTGTCTGTAAGTGTTGTGGAAATACATGAAGTTGTTTTGCAGAATAAATTTGAGGCCCTCAATTATGAATTCTTTTTTAATTCTTTCCGGGATCTCATTGGGATATTTATCCAGCCAGAATTTAATGGCTTCCAGTCCATATTCATGTGGGATTGTGTGTTGTAAAGATTAATAACATCAAAAGAAACGATTAAGGTGTCTTTATCGGCATGTTTGGGGAGATGATTTAATAGGTCCAGGTCATCTCTTACAATACTTGGAATGTGTTTCAGTATTGGCTTTAAGATGATATCTATAAAGTTGCTAAGTCTGTGTGTTTCACAACTTGGGCCTGCCACTATTGGTCTCAGTTTGAGATCAGTGGGATGTGGTATAGTGATGCAGGTTGAAGTGGACTTTTTGCAAGCTTCTGTGATAATTTGACTCTTGTGTATTTTTGGAAGCCCATAGAGTGTGCTAAAGTGGTAAAGGCAGCGGACTCGCGGTCGGAGGATTACAGTTTCGATTCCCAGACCGGGTGTTGTCTGTGTTTTTTGAGCGAAAACACCTAAAGTTCCACGAGGCTCCGGCAGCGGGGGGCGACCCCTGTTGTACTCTTTCGCCCCAACTTTCTCTCACTCTTTCTTCCTGTTTCTTGAGTAACACTGCGATGGACTGGCGTCCCGTCCAGCTGGGGAGAACACATACGCGACAGAAACCGGGAAACCAGGCCCATGAGCCTGGCTAAGCTTGAAAAGGGCTCAAGAAGAAGATGTTTGTTTGTATGTGTGTGCATTTGTTTAGGTACGTGTCGTTGTGTGTGTGTATTTGTGTGTATGTCTGTGTGGTATTTATGTTGTTCAGAGTGATGATTGGTTAAATTTTTCTGATCTCTCTTGCGTGGTGGCTAATACGAAGGTAGGCGTTCAATTTGAAAGGTGACTGGGGTGGGATTGGGTCTAGTTTGTTGTTTGAAGTCAGGTTGCTAGGTTATAATTAGTAGATTAAAGTTATTGCATTGTTATTTCTGGTGAATGACTTTAAAAAAAGCGGAAAAAGTAATTTTTCTGACTGAAGATAACATAAGATTTTATGAATAATTCAATGCTGTACCAAATTATCTTCTTTGACAGAAATATTTTAGAATTTAATTTTCTATATGTTAGTATACTAGTACGCAATGATGAAGAGACAGCATCCCTATTTGGATTGTATTTTTAATTGAAGAAAAACAGTTAAATGGCTTTTTCACGAGATCGAAAACTGGAATTACAGTAAACTTTGAAACATTCTGAGCTTTTGTTAAAAACAATTTTTTCGTTATTTTTTCTTGTATTTTGAAATATATTTCAAAAGCCTTGATGGAGTGGGTGTTAATCTGATTACTGCCCTGAAAATTATACAACTAATTTATTATAAAATGGTTCCAAATTTCGGTACATGGTCAGCGACTTTGGGGGAGGGGGTAAGACGATTACATCGATCCCTGTGTACAACTGGTACTTATTTTATCGACCCTGAAAGAAAGGAAGGCAAAGACGAAAGACGGACGAAATACCTATTTCTTTACTACCCACAAGGGGCCAAACACAGAGGGGACTAACAAGGACAGACAAACGGATTAAGTCGATTATATCAACCCCAGTGCGTAACTGGTTCTTATTTAATCGACCTCGAAAGGATGAAAAGCAAAGTCGATTCCGGCGGCATTTTGAACTAAGTACATGAAGACAGATGAAATACCTATTTCTTTACTACCCACAAGGGGCTAAACACAGAGAGGACAAACAAGGATAGACAAACGGATTAAGTTGATTATATCGACCCCTGTACGTAACTGGTACTTATTTAGTCGACCCCGAAAGGATGAAAGGCAAAGTCGACCTCAGTGGAATTTGAGCTCAGAACGTAGCGGCAGACGAAATACCTATTTCTTTACTACCCACAAGGGGCTAAACACAGAGAGGACAAACAAGGACAAACAAACGGATTAAGTCGATTACATCGACCCTAGTGCGTTACTGGTACTTAATTTATCGACCCTGGAAGGATGAAAGGCAAAGTCGACCTCGGCGGAATTTGAACTCAGAACGTAACTTTTTCTACTATAGGCACAAGACCTGATATTTTGGGGGAAGGGGTAAGTCGATCACATCGACCCCAGTACTCAACTGGTACTTAATTTATCGACCTCGAAAGGATGAAAGGCAAAGTCGACCTCAGCAGAATTTGAACTCAGAACGTAACGGCAGACGAATTACGGCGTGCTAACATTTCTGCCAGCTTGCCGTAAAAGGTGAAATAAAATGAAGGAAAACAGAAACCACAACACAAGTGCTCTCTCGCACTCACGTTGCCACACGATCACATTCACTTACTCACACTTTCACTCATTCACTCACTCACTCACTCACTCACACGTTCATTCATTCACTCACTCTCTTACTCATTCACTTACACGCATTCCAGAGAATACGCGTAAATGCAACAACGAAAGCTTGGAGAACTGGAATATCAAGGCCATGTCATTGGTGAAAGGGCTTATGGCGAGGAAAGGACTTTAGCAAACAAATTAATTGATTGATTGAAGGATTAATCAAGTAATCGATTAGATAATTAGTTTATTGGTTAATTAGTTAACTAATTATGATAAAAAGAGGTGAAATGAAACCAGGGCGTATTTTGTTGTTTTTATTTTTGTTTTTTGCTTTTGTTTTTTGATTTTTTTGGGCAAAATAATTCTCCTAAAAAACAACAGGTAAAATAATTTGTCTAATTTCGGCACAAGGTGGACATTTTGAGGAGCGGAAGTTAGATGATACCAAAGACTCCACTACTTGACAGAAACTTTATTTTATCGACCCAAGAAGATTGAAAGAACAAGTTGACCTTGGTAGGGTTTGAATGTAGAATGTACAGAGCCAGAAAAAATACCGTCAGGTACTTTTATCCGACGCTCTATCAATCCCTCGCTCTCTTTATTTCTAATGTAAGCCCAAGGTCACCAATTTTGAGAGGTGAAGAGATTAGTTGATTGTATTGACTGCAGTATTAGACGGGTATTATATTTTATCAACCATTTAGTGATAAGCGGCAAAGCTGACCGTGATTGAATATAAAGTCAGACTGCAATGAACCGGAACGAATAACATTAAGGCATTTTTCCCAACTTTGCGTTTTTTATTTTGAGGTTGTCTTGTTCCAAAAGGCATTCATTCGCGGCTCGTCGAAGATGGAAACTGCACTAAGACTCCAAGATATGTTTAAGTGGTTGACTAAGCTGATTCAGCAATATTCGAGACATGAACTTATCATCTGATGATAATAAAGAAATTTCTTTGGAGATTCCATAAACCACATACTCATCCCATTTTATGGGAGTCGCAATATCGATGATTCGAAAGTCACTAGAAACAAATCGTTTTTCCCATACTCCTAGAATCAGTGAAAACTGATGAGCTTTCAAGGAACTTCCTCCTTCGTTTTATAATTATGCAACAACGGAATCATGATCAAGAGTATTGTTCCTTGCGATATGGAGTTGCTGATGTCCACAGCTGCTAAGAAAGGATGGACATGATGATCATCAGAGGCAGTTGGTAGTCGGTTCAGTAGTTTGTTGAAGTGTTCAGTCCAACTGTTCGGAATAGTTTCGTCACCTATCAAAATACTGGTGCATTAAGCTTTCATCGGGGCTGTTACAGTGTTTGATAGGTTCACAAGTGGCACGGATAACTAAGTAGAAGCCTCATACTTGACGTTGGTCAGCAGAGCTTTGGAGATCATTGACCTTCACTTGTAATCGTTTTCAGTTATACGGATTTGTATTTAAACTTCCGTTTTATGATATCGATAACCGTGTTTCTTGATTGTGGAACATATATACATACATACATATATATATATATATATATATATATATATATTATATATATATATATATATATATATATATATATAAGAGAAATATGTTTTAAAAAAATAGAAACTACACGTGGAAAAGATATGGGGAAAGTAAGAAGAAAGAAAGCGAAAATGCACATTGAATATGTAAAAAAGGCTTTTTATGAAAAGTAGCGATAAATAAATACAATTAGATGAACTGAGGTGGAATTAAGAGGAATTAAATTCATTATTTTGAATTTCAAAGCCAGTGAACAGCAACCCTCAGTTCATTTAATTGTATTTATCGCTACTTTTCATAAAAAAGAGCCTTTTGATATTCAATGTGCATTTTCGCTTTTTTTCTTCCTACTTTCCCCATTTATATATATATATATATATATATATATATATATATATATATATATGTATATACATAAACGTGTGTGTGTGTGTGTATGCACGTAGACAAACATGTATGTATGTTTGTATGTATTAGGGCAACGGCACCGAATGGTTGCTACAGCTTCAACCAACACTGCTTATACTACTCCAAAATTTCAAAACACTACGGCAACAACATACACCATTTATAAAACATAGATTATACACCGCCAACGCAAAGGCCAACATCAACTATGGCCCAACTCCAACATATTCTGTCTATCCCACACTGTTAATATATTCTGCTTCTTAAGGCGGCGAGCTGGCAGAATCGTTACCACGCTGGGCAAAAGGCTTAGCGACATTTCATCCATCTTTACGTTCTGAGTTCAAATACCACCGAGGTTGACCTTGCCTTTCATCCTTTTGGGGTTGAGAAAATAAGTGCCAGATGAGCACTGGGATTGATACAATTGACTTACCCGCCACTTCACCAAAATTGTTGGTCTTCTGGCAAAATTTGAAACCAATATTACCGGAGATCAATTATTTTATTGTTGATATCCAGACAAAATTTGAAACCAGTTTAGATTAATAATGCGACAAGCTAGAAGAACCGTTAGCACGCCGGGCAAAATTCTTTGCGGTATTTCGTTCATCTCTACGTTCTAAGTTCAAATTCCGTCGAAGTTGACTTTGCTTTTCATCCTTTCGGGGTTGATAAAATGAAATACTAGTTGAGCACTGGAATCGATGCAATCGTTTTACCCACTTCCTTGAAATTGCTGGCCTCGTGCCAAAATTTGAAACCAGTATACGAGTATACTACTTACATCAGAACTACAATATACGCTGAAACTCCAGTCGACAATTTTCGGTGGGAAATGGCAGTGAATCTAGCAGAACGGTGCAAGAATGCTACAATTCACGAAGTGCAGCCTTCTAGACTCATATATGTGAGTGTGTGAGCGTGTGTTTGTATTATCTGTAAGTGCTATACATAATAGCCAATTGATCTAATTTGAAATTCAAAAGCAAAATGATGAATTACCCATTATTTTGTAAATTGGTTCGCTAAAAGATGTAAATGGCAATATCAATGGCGTCAGAAGCAGTTAGTGTCACTGACTATGTTTGTGTGTGTGTGTGTGTGTGTGTATATATACATGTACGTGCTTATATGTATGTGTGTATATATATATGTGTGTGTTATAAGGGCGGCGAGCTGGCAGAATCGTTAAGCACGCCGGGCGAAATGCGTAGCCGTATTTCGTCTGTCGTTACATTCTGAGTTCAAATTCCGCCGAGGTCGACTTTGCCTTTCATCCTTTCGGGGTCGATAAATTAAGTACCAGTTTCGCACTGGGGTCGATGTAATCGACTTAATCCCTTTGTCTGTCTTTGGTTGTCCCCTCTGTGTGTAGCCCCTTGTGGGTAGTAAAAAAAATATATATGTGTGTTTATGTATATTTATATATGTGTGTAAATGTGCGTGCGTGCATACAAGGGTTATATTTCATTATTTTATGTCATCAGGAAATTACGTGAGTAAAGAAACAGATAAATTGACATAAATGACGGCTCGAATTGACATCCCGAGAAAAATAGAAAAGCATTTACGAACAATTGTAATAAAAAATATTTACTTTCTTGCATCACCAGAATGTCACACCGTTCTGCAGGCGGTGGGAGAATCCAGTAATTTACCCCTACATCAATATTTGATTGGTTCTTATTTCATCGAACCCAGATAAATAAAAAGGCAAAATGAAAACCGGACGAGGTTTGTATCCATAATGTAAAAAGAAGCAATTTTAAGCAACTAAATAGTGATCCCTGATATAGGCACAGGGTCTCAGATTGTGAGAGATGACTCAGGTGATTGTACCGAGCCCAATTCTATGAGCGTTGGTCAAAAAAAATCCCTTGCAATATTTGTTCTGATTTTGTGCACTCTCAGGGCAAAGTCTGCGAGGGTTCGATTCGTTTTTCATCCTTCCGGGATCGATAAAATAAAATACTAGCCAAGCATTGGGATGACTTTCTCTCGCAATTGGTTGTGCTAAGAGGTAAATGTAGAGAAGCACACACAATGTCTCTTCGCTCCAAGATAATTGCTTCCATATTATTCATACTAGTGAGACAAGTGGTTACCAAGAATCTGACAAAGCATGGCATGCAATGATTATATATATATATATATATATATATATATATATATATATATATTTATATCGCACGTGTCTCGAATGGGCTAGAGTATTTCTATTTTGGATGTATTTGGGGTACCAAATTGTGCTCATGACTTAGTGTTTGCTTCTTCCATAGGTATGAGTAAGTATCTCATTTATTTCTTTTGCCACATGTATCACTGACGAAGGGAGGGCTGTTATAAGCTAACCCTGAAATCGGTCCGATATGGTAATAATGGAATTTTTTAGAAATTTCTGTCCACCTTTTTTCGAGTAGCGTGCGTATTGTGAAAAAATTATATGGTTAATGGACAATATGTCTAATTTTTCGGCATATTTGGCATTAGAAATTTTTTCGTTTGCCCTTATTTATGAATTGTATATATATATATATATATATATATACTAGCTGAAGGTGACCCGCTCTACGCGCGGGTAAGAGTGTGGTTGTTACTTTCTGTTGCTTCCTTTCAGCACGTAAAAAGCACCATCCGAACGTGGCGGATTGCAGCGCCGCCTTGACTGGCTTCTGTGCTGGTGGCACGTAAAAAGCACCAACCGATCGTGGCCGCTGCCAGCCCCCCTGGCACCTGTGCAGGCGGCACGAAAAAAGCACCCACTACGCTCACAGAGTGGTTGGCGTTAGGAAGGGCATCCACCTGTCGAAACACTGCCAGATCAGACTGGAGCTTGGTGCAGCCTCCTGGCTTCCCAGACCCCTGTCAAACTGTCCAACCCGTGCTAGCACGGAAAACGGACGTTAAACGATGATGATGATGATGATGATTCTCCCTCTTTGTTTCTTTCTCCTTTCTCTCTCACTTTCCCACTCTCTTACTCTTCCTTTCTCTCGGACTCTCCCTCGCTTTCTCTTACTCTCTATCTTTATGTATCTCTCTCCCATTTATAAACAACAAAAGATCTTGAGTAAGTTGAGAAATAAAATATTTAGAAAGATCAATCATAAATATCAGGCAGTTACAAAGGAAAGGTCTGCTTCAAGACAGACAGCAAAACACTAACATTTAAAAGGGACAGACGAACTTGCGAGCTGAATAAAAATAATAAAATATTGGAAACCAAAGTTTGAAGGGATAGAATTTGAGGATAGTAGAGTCACCATGACTGGCATTTCTTAACGACGGACAGCAACGTATTGACAGTTCAACGGCTGGCGTAAAATTTTGAACTTGATGTAAAAGAAAATCCCTAAAAACCAAGTTTTGACTTGATTCTTTCTCACGACAGTAGACTCACGATGGCAAGCATTCAAAACTTCTTCATCATGGACGGCAACACATTGACGATTAAAAGGCTGGAGCAAATTTTTTAGCTTGATGTAACAGAGAATTGCTAAACACCCGCTCCTTTAAATTTTAATCCCCTTCCAGCCCCATTTATACCCCTTTTCACCTTTTGTTTAATATAACCTGGTCATTTGCAGAATAAATAGAGACGGCGGAGGTGGCAGACGTCGTTGCAATGTAAACATGATTTGTTATAAGAGAAAGATTGTCCAGATTGTGTGTTGGTGGTGGCGATGATAATTATCATTAGGAAAAAGAGTGAGTGAGTGAGGAAGACATACATAAGTTGTGGCGATGATAATTGTAGACCCCTTTTCACATTTTGATGAAGAGAACCCGATTTCATTCGGGTGTACTGGGGCCACATATAGGTGTGTGTGTGTGTGTGTGTGTGTGTGTGTGTGTGTGTGTGCACGCTGTAGAAATTAAATTAGAGATAAAACCACTAATAGGGAAATGAAACAGTAAAAAACCAAAAACAAAAACATAAAAATAAAAATATAATATTAGATATATGTATATATGTGTGTGTGTGTGTGTGTGTGTGTTGACAGGTAGACAATAGAATGCGATGGCGATGGGGATGGCGATGTAATATTTGTTACTGTCCATGAACGCTGATAGATACATGAGTAAAATGTATAGGAAGGTAAGCGATAAGAGTGAGTGAAAATGTTCTTGGAAGAGAGTAAATAGCGACAGAGTGATTTGAGGAAGACTTTACATTAAATAACGGTAGTTGCATTGTCAAATGAAGAGGAGTGACAGAGTACTGGAGGAAATAGGGTGAGGTAGGAAGATGGCCCCTAGCAACCACACCTTTTAAGATAGGGATTTCTAAGGTACCCCACGCACATCGTCACCTCATTCTACATGTCCCTGTAAATTTTGGAGCGAATCGGACGGGATGTAGTGGCATTGAAAGCAAACCAAGCGGTAAAAACGCATTTCAGTTTTATATATAGAGATATAAAAATAAGCAACAAGAATATTCAGAGGTAATGCAGTACGATCGTTTCATGCGATTCCATTTAATTGAACAAGGCAATCCTTTCATTACCACCTGCAACGCAGCAGTCTGTGTCCGATAGCTCAAAAGACTGAGTAGGCGAAGCTCAGCAAACCAACTTGCTTAGAGCAAAGAAGCAGTAGTCAAAAAAATCAGAAGTGTTGAAAATAGCAAACAAAACCGTTGAGTATAACCAACATAAAAGAACTTTACTTAAGAGGCCAATAACATTTATGGAATAAATAAACAGTTCCTTGGAGAGTTTTTAGAGAGTTCTTACATTCGCCTTTGAAATGTGTAGAATACTTTTGGTGAGCTCTTCTTTTATTCACTAGTCTAATGATTTGTTTTCTATCTTTCTTGCTTTGTTTTTCTTTTTGTTTTTTGAAAGAACTCATGTTACTTCCGAATTCGCGGTACCATTCCGCCTTCTTTACGTTGCCAAGTTCCCACTACTTTCGCAATCAGTTCGAAAGCCCACTGTTTGCATTAACTGCCGAAACCAGCTTCACACTCTACACCAAATACTGTGTCAATTGTTCCATACGAAAATTTCCCGGCACCACCGACTGCATGGCACTGACTATTACATAAAACCGTTCGAATCGGCTTCCAGTGCGAATTAATTCGCCACGTGTTCTCGACTTACACTCTTCTTGTATTCCTGATTACTAACCTTGTTACTAACTTACACTCTTCAGGTGATCCCATAAGTTCTGTCCGATTTTACCTTTTTTAAAATTGAATGGAATTTAATAGTATTTTAGAATGTCTAATGGAATTAAAAATTATTTTTATGCATTTGTGTACATTTAAACTAATTAAATATTATTTTACAGAATAATAGAATTAAAATGTCTTTGATTAAAACCCTTTCTAACATGGAAGTATCCAGAGAGCATTTAAGGCACATAATGCTTTATGAGTACAAAAAAGGAAATTCTGCAGCTGAAGCGACTCGAAATATACTCTCAGTTTATGGGAAAGAATGCTTGAATGAAAGAACTTGCAGAAGATGGTCTGCAAAATTCAGAAGTGGAGATTTTAGCCTTAAGCTCCTTGAGGTATTACTTGAAGAAAATCCTGCAATATATCAGTTGAAGAATTGGCAATAAAGCCTAGTTCAAACCATACAACTGTTCATCATCATCTTCAACAACTTGGAAAGGTTCCTAAACTTGGAAAATGGATGCCTCATGAATTGTCCGAAAGCAACTGCATATCCTGAGTTAACATCTGCTCTTCTCTCCATTCCTGTGAACTCATTTCACCCTTGTTGGATAAACTTGTGACAGGTGACGAAAAATGGATCGTCTATCGAAATATTAAACGTCGTAAAAAATGGCTCGGTAAGAAGGAAAAAGTTCAACCACAACCGAGAAGGGAACTTCATGGGAAAAAAGTTTCTTCTGTCTATCTGGTCGGATTGCAAAGGAGTAATTCACTTTGAATCGTTACTACCTAATGCAACAATCAATTCTCAAGTCAAACTGTCAGCAATTAGAGCTTTTGAATCAAGCTTTGAAGGAAGAAAGTCCCGCGTTAGTGAATCGAAAAGGAGTGATGTTTCATCAGGACAATGCGCGACCCCACGCTGCAAAGATCACATCACAGAAGATCGAAAAGCTTGGTTGGGAAAAATTCCTCATCCACTTTATTCTCCCGACCTTGCTCCTTCAGATTACCATTTGTTTCGTAGTTTATAGAATCATTTGGGGGACATAACTTTCGCAAGCCAGGAGGAGGTCAAAACTGACATTTCAGAGTTCTTCGCTTTGAAACCAAAAGAGTTTTACATTGATGGGATTAAAAAGCTCGTAAATAGATGGAAGGAAGTCATAGATAATCAGGGAATGTATATTGATGATTAAATTTCAATTAAATATAACAATTGATCATTTGTTTTCTTTATTCAAAATTCGGACAGAACTTATGGGATGACTTGATATTTATACTTCACCCATAGTGTAAAAGCACGCCTACTTTTTAAACAGTCACGTGATCACAAAGATGTGGTTTTCGTCTTCGCTTGCAAAACCAGAGAGCGGTCTTCTAATTTGCGTCGTACGAAAGAGAAATTATCTGAATGTAATTTTTTCGTTCATAATATTTGTGTGTGCGTGTGTGTGTGTGTGTGTGCACGTGTACACATACATATGTGTGAATGTGTGTGCGCACGAGATTAGTGAGTGTGTGTGTGCGTATATACACATAATGTGTTATGTGCGCATGTATGTATGTATGTATGCATCTATCTTTCTATGTTCTGTTCTGTTTTTAGTTATTCAAACTCCTCCTCTGAACAATGAGCTGGTTTCTATTAAAGATACAAAACTCTGTCATTAGAATTCAGATACAACAAAAAACAGTGTCACGTTTTAAACTTGGGAAAAATCTTCATACCTCTACGGCTCCACTTACAGATTGTATTTTTAATATGCAAATTAGTTGGTTAATTTCTTCTTCTGAAAACACCTTGCTTATCCAGATTGTCTCTCAGGCATTTACTCATAAACTAAGTGCACCAATTATTGTCATAGATTGGAATTTATGATCGAGATACAGAAGTCGGAGGTTTCGAAGCAGTTGTCCATAGTTATTCTCTTTCTCCTTGATTTCCAAGAGATATTCATATCAGCAAGACAGTTGACCTCTATAATGGGTCATGTCTTTTTTTCATGCCCCAAACAACAATATCTGGCTTGTTATGTTTACACTTGACAGATGGGTTGATGGAAATGTTCCACCAGTACTACTTGTGCGGATGCTTGTGTCTGTATTCAATAAGAAGGGGATTTCAGGAAGTCTCTTTTTCGTATGTATGTATGTATGTATGTATG
>NC_043006.1:97263845-97358845 GCF_006345805.1 Octopus sinensis | reverse complement strand
CTATATTGTTTTTGTTGGTGAGATGACAGCTTTGGAACCGTACTAGCGAAAGAAAAGAGAGAATAATGAAAAAGATAAAATAATCAGCAAAATCAACAACAGAACAACAAAAAGTAACAAATGCAAAGACAAAAAAAATACATATTCTGTTCTTTTGCTCAAAACAAAACTCTATGTCTTCAGAATATCAGCCTATTTCCATAGCAGATCTAGAATAACTTCTGCTCAAATATTTATCGTATTTTCCAGCATACGAGTCGAAATTTTCGGGCCAACATTTACAGCCGAAAAATGGTAGGCTGACTTATTCTCCAAGAGGACTAAAAATTCCATGTAAAATGCTGCAAGATTTGGAAAAATAGTGACGGTGTTTGAATGTATACACTACATATTTTATACTACATTTTACGGAGAATACTGTTTATGTATCTAGTTAGAAATATTGCTTTCAAGTTTTGGCTCCAGACCAGCAAGTTCGGAGGAGGGAATAAATCTATAAAATCGGCTCCAGTACTCAACTGGTACTTATTTTATCGATCCCGAAAGAATGAAAGGCAGAGTCGGCCTCTGCGGAATTTTAACTCTGAACGTAAAGACAGACGAAATTCTAGGCATTTTGTCCGGCGCGTTAAGGGTTCTGCCAGCTCGCCGCTTTAACTTGCTAGAAATATTAGCTTTACAAATATTAGTTTATCTGCCCTAAGTTTTCTTCAAACTATAACGAAAGGGTTGTATTTTGGTCCATATAATATAAAGATCATCATTACCTCGAATAATAATTGACAATCTAGCTACGTGAGAAATTTGAGACTGTCTAAAATATTATTTTCACATGAGCGATCTGTCGCTGTCCAAAATGATATTTTAGTGCAGCCAACCTACTTCGATCGCTTTGTCCCGCCTTGTCTATTTTGGATGGATTAAACATGAATCCATTGTTTATCTCTCCTCCACGTGGATATGGATTTGATATAATGTCTCTGAAAACTGTATCGGCGGGAAATAATTGCTAACTCTTGATACGATTAAGCTGAGCATGTTTAAGATTAGAGGATGGACAAAATGTCACTCCTGTTGTTGTTGTTGTTGTTGTTGTTGTTGTTGTTGTTGTTGTTGTTGTTGTTGTTGTTGTTGTTGTTGTTGTTGTTGTTGTTGTTGTTGTTGTTGTTGTTGTTGTTGTTGTTGTTGTTGTTGTTGTTGTTGTTGTTGCTGCTGCTGTTGTTGTTGTTGTTGTGGTGGTGGTGGTGCGTGGAGGGGGTGATGGTAAAGATGATGATAGTGATGATGACAACGATGACGATGATGACGTTGTTGCAGCTGATTGATGTCAATGATGTTATGGTTGTTTGTGTTGTTATATTTGTTGTTGTAAATGACATTATTTTGTTGTTGTTGTTCCCGTTTAGCTGCAGTTCAATCCTGATGAGACAAATACATTTTCACTGGCTTCAGATCCGGTCGTGACGATTCCGTTTTACCAAGTTTGTCGAGGACTATATTATTTAATGTGGTCCTAATTGCCCTTATTCCATTTTAATAACGTTAGGTGCAATTTGCTGAATGTTTGGTAACTATTGGGTTGTCCGGAAAGTTCGTGCCGATTTATAGTAGCTTACATTTCGACTTATTTTAGAACATGGTTGAGTTCATAAAATAGGATTTGACTACACCCCATTCAGAGCATAGTTTAAGCTATCTTTTCGTGAAAGAAGGTTTATGTTCCTATAATCTGTGATAATTCTGTAACCCTTTAAAATGGAAGATAAGAAAGTTCATTTTCGCCACTTGATGATTTGGGAACCACACAAAAACTGCTGCAGCTCGGCTGGGATGTGTTACTCCACCCTCCATATTCACCAGATATTTCTCCTTCGGATATCCACTTATTCAGATCTCTGCAGAATAGTCTTAATGGTAAAAATTTCAATTCCTTGGATGACGTAAAAAGACACCTCGATGAATTCTTTGCCATGAAACTACTTCAATTCTGGGAAGATGGTATTTTCAAATTAATGGAAAGATGGAGACGCATTGTGCAACAAAATGGTTCATATTTGGTTGATTAAAAATGCAATGGCAAGTATTTATTGAACTTTTTCTTTCCGTTAAAAATCGGCACGAACTTTCCGGACAACCCAATATTTCTGGCCGACTAAAACATCTCGGAACTTCTGTATTTATCTCTTATGTGGAGGATGTGGGATGATTTAAGTTAAAATGGAAGGAACCCATAGTATGCGCAGCATTGCTTCATGGAATTGCTGAGATCAATGCAGCTGATATTTTTCTTCAACACCTAGAAGTTGGCATGAGAAAGGAATTTTCGGTTGTTATTATAAGGAAGGAAGAAATAGAGATGTGCTTGGTTTGTGACCTGAGGATGGACACAATGTTGTGATAAGATGAGGAGATACGAAAACATTCATGGCATGAGACCATCCAGACTTGAGGAGCAGAGAACAATAGAGAACTAATAAAAAAAGACAGACAGCAGGCATGCGTGAACACTAGATGTTTAACTGCATGGTGCATATTGCTTATAAAAAAAATTCAAATTTCAATTATCTATTATCGTTTAAATTTCACTTCTTCATTTCTATTTTTTATCTGCTTGTTCTTTCTCTTATCATTTTTTCCCCTTTCATCAATTCTTCTTTTTTTTTCTTTCTGTTCTTTGCCAATTTTCTCCCATTTTTTCTAAATTATTTTCCATCAGTTTTTCCACATTCATTTTTAACAGTTTTACAGTTTTCTCTTTCCCAAGCTTCCTCACTTCACCCATTAACAGTTTTCTTTTTATACACATTTTTTTCCATAACTTCCTTAACGGTTTTTCTTTTCCTATTGGTTACCAATTTTCTTTCTCAATTCAGTGAAGTTAGTTATCACTGTTATATTTTCTCGGTCAGTTTGCCGTGATGTATGTTCCCATGTAATACTAAGAAACTTTTCTCTTTTATTATCATTATTAATCTGTGTACGTGTGTGTATGTGTGTGCATTCGTGAGTGTGTGGGTGTAAGTATTTTACTATAAATCATGTTAATTTCCTGTAAATTTTTCGCCAAAAGATTTCTATTTGCTTTACGATCTGACATTATTATTTTCCGTTTGTATATTCCTCCGTAGAAATTTTTTATCACCCAGAAATGTTTTATATCCCGTGTTATTTTTCTATTTTCTATATTTCTTAATTTCTTATATCTTCTTAGTTTTCAGAAGTTCGCACCCTATTAACTGTATGAGAATCTTTTCTTTCTTTTTTTAAATCCTATATCTTCTTATACTATAAGATTTTTCTCCGTATTAAGCTATATTGATTTATCCAGCACAACAGACAAAACTTTCACTTCTATTTAATGTTTCGTTTTTCGTTTTATCTATGCTGCGTCGTTTTTTTATTATTCATCCAATGTCGTTTCGGTTATCATTACTACATATCTAACATTATGGAATCATAGACTCTTCAACAGTATTTCTCACACAACTTTTCTCTGGTTCTTATTGCTGTTGGTATTAACCCCAAATTACCCACGAGCCAACAGACCAATGAGTTAAGGTGTGGCTTTCCTGTCATTTTCCCCAGACCTTACGTATCTAGGACTACATTATCCAATGTGTCCATTAAAAAAAAAATTTAGACAGAAGTTTGTCATTTCGTTGTCATTCGTTTCATTTTCATTTCACACTTAACACAGTTTCTTTGATATATAATGTATGTGTGTGTGTGTGCGTGTGCTTGTGTATTAGAGAAGCACAGAGTGAGATAATATAATTTGATATAATGTATATCAGATGATCCTAATATAACGCAACCAGGGGATCCTTTTTGGTATAAATCACAAGTTAAAAAGGAAGAAGGAAGGCCAACAAACACTTGGCGGCAATTTTGCTGGCGAGAGAAAATCCTAATGGAAGTGGGCAACTGGTGGGGAAGGTCCAGGATGAGGATGAGGGGTGGACGAAAGTCGATGATTTATACCCCAGGGAGTGAGTGAGTGAGTGAGTGAGGGCTGGAGGGAGGGAGGGAAGGAGGGAGAGAGTGAGTGGGTGAATGAGTAGTGAGTGAGTGAGGGGGAGGAAAGGGGGGAGTAACTTCCTCAAATCACAACTTATCATCTTAATAAAAGTGTGGATGTACTGGACAATGTAGTCTTAGATGCATTATGGTCGAAAATGACAGGATGGTCACGACTGAAGCACCTATTAGTCGTCGTCTGCTCGATCACTATTAGCTTAAACAACAACTACAACAGCAACAACAAGTGGAGGCGCAATGGCCCAGTGGTTAGGGCAGCGGACTCGCGGTTGTAAGAACGTGGTTTCGATTCCCAGACCAGGCATTGTGAGTGTTTATTGAGCAAAAACACTTAAGCTCCACGAGGCTCCGGCGGGGTGGGGGGCGAATCCCTCTGTACTCTTTCACCATAAATTTCTCTCACTTTTTCTTCATACTTATGCCAGAAAGCAGAGGAACCATGGTGTAATCCACTATGGTGTGGCAAACCTTCAGATCTTAGTCGAGATTGCGAATCCTCTGTACCCCAGGATGGTTCAGAAATGGTAACCAAATTTCCCTCATTCTGCATTGTACTATTTTAAAAACAATGATGGATACATTGGGTAATATCATGCCAAATACAATATGACTTCGATCACAGATCTATTTGATCAGAGCAGCAACAACTACAATAATAACATCAACAAGAAGAATGTTGAAAGCGATAACAAACAAAGAAAGAAACGGAAACAAAGAAATTGTATGAGAAATATTGATGAAGGATCAATATTTGATTGCATAATGTTAGATGTGTAACAGCGATAACTCAAACGAAATTTGATGACCAATAAAAATGTATCAACACTGATAAAATGAAAAGCAAAACAATAAATGCAAGAGAAAATTCTGTCTATAATGTGGGGTAATAACAATACAGATTAACATAGAGTATATTTCCCCTCTATTTCGTATTTCTATCTCACAATAACAAAATTATATATATATAGATATATGTCTGTGTGGGAGAGAATATATGTGTTCATACATATATATATATATATGTGTGTGTGTGTGTGTGTGTGTGCTTGTGTATTTACAATGAATATAAATTCATACATACATATATGCATACATAAAAAATTCCATGATTACAGAGTCACGGGTGGAGTAAAAAGAAAACAAACGAAACTAGCTAATGTAGAATAGTATGTCAGAACAGATAAAAATGTATGTACGCGCAGGTGTGTGTGGATGGAAGCACTCCCTCGGTTACGACGACGAGGGTTCCGGTTGATCCGAATCAACGGAACAGCTTGCTCGTGAAATTAATGTGTAAGTGGCTGAGCACTCCACAGACACGTGCACCCTTAACGTAGTTCTCGGGGATATTCAGCGTGACACAAAGAGTGACAAGGCGGAGCCTCGTGGAGCTTTAGGTGTTTTCGCTCAATAAACACTCACAACGCCCGGTCTGCGAATCGAGACCGCGATCCTATGACCGCGAGACCGCTGCCCTAACCACTGGGCCATTGCGCCTACTTGCTGGTGTGTGTACATATATACATATATGTATGTATGTATCTATCTGTCTATTCATCCATCCATCTATCTGTGCATCTGCCGATGTGTTAGAGGTACAACATTCTAAAAAGTCTCTCGTCTAAACATTCCGAATAAAAGTTCTAGATCGAACTGGAAACCGCATCTTTGAGAAGCAAACAGTTTAAGTAAGTGATCGTATTTGCATCCAGAAATTCTCTTGAAGCATATAAATATCAACAGCAAATCAGAATCGTACGTATTTACGTATGTACATGTGTGCGTGCGTATGTGTACATATATATATAAAGTTAATCAAAACATGAAAACACAAAGAGAAAACACAACGTGAGGACGTGGAACACGTATAGTGTTATTGGACGCTCAGGAAAGGAAAGAAAGAAGGAGGACTTAACGTTTCCAGCGGAGCTCTTCGTCAGAAACATAGGAAAAGGAAAGATCCAAGGAAGGGAAGACGGAGGGAAAAAATCACCAACGATACACACACGGTCACATATTGAATCATATATATATATATATATATATATATATATATATATATCACCTTCACCTTGATCACCTTGACCGACTAGTCCATCAGGCGTCTATTTGACACCGCTGGTCACAGCAGGCTGTCCACTCCTCTCTGGATCGCGCCTTTCTCATCCACGTGATCCCAATCGTCCTCCTGAAATCGTAACTCCACCGTCGTGGAGGTCTTCCGGGTGGTCTTTTCCGCTCGCGCGGGTACCACTCGACAACTGCGTGGGTCCACCGATTATCGGTGAGCCGGGCGACGTGTCCAGCCCATTTATACTTGCTGCGTGTATACTCTGCGATGACATCTCTCACGCCGGACTTCTTTCTGATGATCTCGCTACTGATGTGCTCTCTCAACGAGATACCAAGCATTGACCTTTCCATGGCTCTTTGAGCTGTTACCAGTCTTATATATGAATGTATGTATATATGTGTATAGGTATTTATATGTATATGTGTGAGTAGGTATTTATGATCTGTGCATATGAATCTTCTAATAGAAAACGTAGTCGTATGAAGGATATAAGAAATAATAATAATATTAATACAATTAGCATATGACTAAGGTAATTATATAATGAAAAGACCTAAAGTATGAGATATATAGATGTAAAATTAGATATAAGAATCTCAGAGTTTTTAGGGTGCAAAGTATTAAAGAATGAGATCGTATAACCGACAATATATTTTACAGTTTCTAGAGCACCTGATGTCTTCTGGCGAAAACTTATGGAAAATTAAGAAGGTTTACAATATATAAGAACCCAAGTTAACAAAGAAGATAAAAATCAATATAAACTCGTTGATACAGGAGAATACATATCATTTAATAGAGAATGGAAAAGGAGAAAGTGATATATAATAAAATTGAAACTACTGGCAAATAATGAATGTAGACAACTGATAAGGGAGGAATTTGAAAAACTGATAAAAAGGGAAAAGAAAAATTTGATAAAGAATGGAAAAAGCAAGAAGACAAAGCGATGTAGAATGGACATGGAAAAAGAAAAAATGCAGAAGCAAAAATCTACAAGGAATGGAGAAGTGGAAACTGATAAAGAATAGATGTAGAAAACTGGTAAAGAACACGTCTGAAAAACTGATAAAAACGGAAAAAGAAAATCTGATAAAAAATGCGAAAAGTGGAAAATTCTAATAAACAACAGATAGAAAAGATGAAACTTATAAGGATGAAATGAAAAATGATATCAAAAGAAGAAATGAAAAATTGATGCGGAATGTATATAAATATACTGACAAAGAATGCAAAAGAAAAAAATTGATAACGAGTTTAAATGATAAAACAGCTAAAGAACTGAAATGAAAACTGAAAAGAATGAAAAAAAAGAAGTCTGTTTTTTTTTTCCCTTTTTTTTTTAGTTTCAGCTCAGAGCTGCGGCCATGCTGATGCACCGCCGTTAAAAAATGTTTAATGAATAAAGAATACGAAATTAAAACTGATGTAAAATTCAAAATTGCCATATGGTTATGTAATTTGGAATGAAGAATGATCATGGGAAAACAGGTAAAAATGGTAAGCAAAAGATTGATTTTAAAAATAGAAAAGTGAAGCAGACAAAGGATGTAAAAGGAAAAACCCATAAGAAATCGAAAAGAAAAGATTAATAAAGTATTGATATGGAGAATTGATAACGGATGGATATAAAAAAAACTTGCAAAGAACGATATGGAAAACTGACAAAGGAGGGATATTTTTAAAAATGATAAGTAATGAATTTATGTAGAAAAACTGATAAATGATACTTATGAAAATTAATAGACAATGCAGCTTTTACTTTTTAGCTCTTAAAGAGTGTCAATTGCATTGATGTCAGTGGTCTCATGGGATAATACTGCGACTGGCATGGGCACTGACCATTCTTCCAAAGAAAACTATTTAAAATACGAGAAATATGCCAATTTTTAATGATCTGACGTTACACCTGGAATATAAGATACACTCTTATTTTGGTACACATCAAGGGCAAAGCAAAGTCTCGGAGCGGTTGACGGAGACCTCTCTAGAGGAGGGAATGAAGGCGGCCGAAGAGACGGAGGACTCCTCAAAGAAGAGCCACAAGAGGAAGAAGGAGAGCAATAATGGGTGCTCACCGAAGGATCCTGGGGATGAAGGAGGGAGGCGAATCTCCAGGTCACGGAGAAGACTCACCCTCCCTCAGTCGAGAAGAAAAAAAGAGGGAAGAGGAGGACAATCAGACTCGTTGAGTTTGCCGATGTGTTAGAGGTAAAACATTCTAAAAAGTCTCTCGTCTAAACATTCCGAATAGAAATCCTGGATCGAACTGGAAACCACATCTTTGAGAAGCAAACAGTTTAAGTAAGAGATCGTATTTGCATCCAGAAATTCTCTTGAAGCATATAAATATCAACAGCAAACTAGAATCGATACAATCAGCTTTATACCAAAATATTCGGGTTTGATGTGGGTAGCTAGATTAACCTTGGTACCTACAATTGCCAGTTCTGCTCAGATACATATGGAAATCGTTGCAGCGAAATTTAATGAGTAACCATATGTTTGCAAGTCCAACACCAAATACATACAATCATTTTATAAGGAATTTCACAAACCTGAAAGCTTCAGGGTAAAGCAGTTAACGATATCAGATAATTTTGAAGCAGATTTTAAATAATTAGTAACTGGCAACACAGTGGACTGATTAATCGATACAAGGTTATACACACAGAAAATCAGAAAACACTATCCTCTGTGAACTTCGCCAATATTACAGTGTTACTAATTACCGTTTATCTTCTAAAAATAATGAGGTAATTCTTCCTCATTCTTGATTATTCATTTTGCCAATGGCATGTTGAAAATTCCCCAACGACAGTTGCAAGGTTCGTCTATTAATTCATTTCATATATATTTGTGTGTGTGTGTGTGTGTACACTCACACACACAAGTATTTACGTATTTATAATGATACATATATTTACATATATACATGCATAAGCATATGCATACACATACGTACGCACTTATTTAAATTGATATATCTATGTATATGCATATGTATATATATATACATATCTCTCTTTACTCTCTGTTACTTGTTTCAGTCATTTGACAGTGTCATGCTGGAGCACCGCCTTTAGTCGAGCAAATCGACCCCGGGACTTATTCTTTGTAAGCCCAGTACTTATTCTATCGGTCTCTTTTGCCGAACCGCTAAGTGACGGGGACGTAAACACACCAGCATCGGTTGTCAAGCGATGCTAGAGGGACAGACACACACACGCATGTATATATATATATATATACATATATACGACAGGCTTCTTTTAGTTTCCGTCTACCAAATCCACTCACAAGGCATTGGTCGGCCCAGGGCTATAGCAGAAGACACTTGCCCAAGATGCCACGCAGTGGGACTGAACCCGGAACCATGTGGTTGGTTATCAAGCTACTTACCACACAGCCACTCCTGCGCCTATAAATACCTGAGAAATATTATGTGAACGCACGTCTCTTTTAGTAACACATATTTTCTTCCTTTTCTCCGCCCCCCCTCTCTCTCTCTCTCTCTTTCTCAACTTTTTCTATCCTTTTTTTTTTCTCTGTTTCTTAAAGACTATCACTCGAAACGTCAGATTCTCATCTATTTTCTCTTTGGAATATAAATCTTTCTCCACTTCTTGGTTTTTTAACTTTTTCGCTTTCTATTTCTACACTTTTGAGGTATGTACTATAGCCTTTCTAACTTCGCATATTTTTTTCTATTTCAGTTTCTTTTCTCCCTGCCTCAGATTTTACTAGTCTTATATATATACATATAAGAAGGATGACCACTAAGTGGACATCTATTATGCTAGAAGTCAACCTTCTATAGAGGGTCGACTTCTAGCATAATGGATGTCCACTCAGTGGTCATCCCCCTCTTATATGTGTGTAATATAATTTTTGTGATTCTTTAGATTTTTCTATATGCTAGACCATTGGTTTTAAATTGATACTAACCAAATTAATATTCAATTGTTCACCCTTATTATTTAAAATACATACATACATACATACATATATATATATATATATATATATATATAGCGTATTATGTTTAGAAAGCCATGCACGTTAGCTGAATTTCCCTCTCACATTTTGATATGCATTAACTGAAGAAGATTTTGTGTACTGGATGACATCCTTTTTTATTTATTGCCTAGTTAACTGGAACGTACGTATTAAATTCATTTAAAATATGCATGTGTATATATATATATATATATATATATATATATATATACATACATAAATATATACATACATACATATGTATATATATATACATATATATACATATATATATACATATGTATGTATGTGTGCATGTATGTATGTATATATGTATGTAAGTGCATACTTACGTATTAAGGTCTAAATTTGCCAGAAGTCTCAGTCGAGGTGTACAAGCAAAATTAAGTTCTTGGTTCTCACAAACATGTACATAAGTATATTTCCTTCATCAATATTCTGCAAAAAAAAATGTATTAAATATATATTCGATTCTACAGCATCATAACTAACGTAATGTTATATCCTGAAAATATGAGCGTGTGTTCTTTAATTTTAGTAGCCATTCTGTTTACCTATATATATATATATATAATGCATATACACACAACCAATAACATATATTAGTAGGTAGAGAAATGGGAGAGACACATGGAGAGGTTTTATTTGGTTGTAAACTTACTATTGTATTGCTGTTGTATTTCTGTGTTAAAACTGTAATTTTCAATAATTAATTCTCGATTCATGAAGCTATAATTATATATTTCTATATTGTATATAATTTATTTGAAAAAGAAGACATAATACTTGAAGGCAAAACTTAAGCAATTATAAAACAAATATAAAAGTTTTGAAGTTATCTTGTCAATGAATTCTATACTAACATACTTAAAACACTAAATCAATATAAATAATATTTTGGTAAGTTAAAATTACTTCGCTGGAACATGTCGGTAGTTGTGGTCGTAAGACCAAAGATTAGCGTCTCTTTCCCACTGCATTCTATTTGTAATTACTTACTGGTTGATTAACATTTCCGGTTTGTACCCTGTCTTCTAGACCAAAGCTGAATTAATCATTAAGTTAATGATTTTTTTCTCCTTAGTTAAATTAATTTTAATTAATTAAAACAATTTTCGTTGACTACATGGTGTATTTATGTCCCCGTCACTTAGCGGTTCGGCAAAAGAGACCGATAGAATAAGTACTGGGCTTACAAAGAATGTCCCGGGGTCGATTTGCTCGACTAAAGGCGGTGCTCCAGCATGGCCGCAGTCAAATGACTGAAACAAGTAGAAGAGTAAAAGAATAAAGAGTACATTAAATGTTAGTTTCGACCTATGAGTTTTTCATTAAAAACACATATTTAGGTGAATCCTCACTGCTAACCGTCTTCTTTACCGTGACTAGTGGCTATAGCTGACTTGCACAATATTCTATAGCCTTAGCTAACTTCTAAAACAATCCACAGACATTGTTGACATCTAATATATATCTTTTTTCAAATTTTGGAAGTGAGGGGGGCGATTACGTTGACCCCAGTGCATAACTGGTTCTTATTTACATTATTTACAGTCGACGGATATTTGTCCTCACCTTGTTTGTCCTCACCTTGTTTGTTGTTACCACAACGTTACGGCTGATATACCATCCAGACTTCTTCAGGTGTCTTGGGGAAATTTCGAACATGAGTTCTCATTCCTAAGATAAGTTAGGTCACGAGCATATGGTGTCGTGGTTAAGAGCGCGGGCTACTAACCCCAAGATTCCGAGTTCGATTCCAATCAGTGACATGAACAACAACAACAACAATAATAATAACAATAATAATAATAATAAGAATAACAATAACAACAACATCGAAAATTGCCTTAGGAATGAGAACCTAGGTTCGAAATTTCCCCAAGACATCTGAAGAAGGCTGGAGGGTATATCAGCCAAAACGCTTTGTTAACAACAAACAAGATAAGGACAAATATCCATCGAATGTAAATAATGTGAATAACGTACATAGTTCCTCATCTCTTAAATATAGAACTGGTTCTTATTTTATCGACCCTGAAAGGATGAAAGACAAAGTAGACCGCGGCGGAATTTGAACTCAGAACATACCGTTTCTACCAGCTGCACGCCTTTAACTTTTACAACATCATCTTAAACCAGAGCATTGCATGATATCATCAGGCCCCAAAATATTTTTCGGTCCTAGCTGATTTCCAGAACTTTAGACGATGTTGGCTGACTTCTAGAACAATTCCACTGAATTGAACGTCACAACTTTAACTGTTATAAAAATAAAAAGGCGGGCTGACACAGTTGTTACCCGTCGATCAAAAATGATTAGCGATATTTCTTCGACACTTATTCTGCTGCGGTCGACTTCATCCTTTCGGGGCTGATAAATTAAGTACCAGTGAGTTACTGGGGTCGATGTCATCGATTAGTTCCCTCCCTACAAATTTCAGGCCTTGAACCTTTAGTAGAAAGGATATTTCTTCGGCACATTGCATTCTGAGTTCAAATTCCACCGAGGTCAACTTTGCTTTCTTCATCTCCCAGAGATCGAAGTACCATTCAAGTACTGAGCTTGATATAATCTACTTGGCCCTCTCATTGCTTTGTGCCAATATTAAAAAAAGAAGCCTTAGAGGCTGTGTGGTAACTAGCTTGTTTACGTCATTGCGCATGTGCGAATTAGAGTTATGTTTGACACCGAAGATGTATGACGTAGTTTTGAAAGCCGTCTTCAATTAAAGACTTGAATACTCAGCCGTAAGGTAAGGATTTTGGGGGTCTAGTGAGGACCTGTTGTATGTCGCAAATTATTTTTACAAGCAAGAAGTCCTCATTAGACACTAGTCTGCCTGAGGCTGAGTGAAAATATTATTCACTTAATTGTGAAAATTATTGGTTCGGTGGGCGTATCCTGCCAAAATTTTTGTTTGAAAATAGTGCTGTTCCTGTGAGAAGAAAATTGGAATGATTTTTTAACTGTTTTACAATTGTGTTAAATTTTGGCCTGAAGTACCAAGTAGTAGCCTTTGCTGTGGTTTGAACTGTTGCTCTCTGTTCTTCTATCTTTGATTTAAAAAAAAAAACTTTATTGAACTGTTAATTTTTTTTCTCTCCTTCCTTTTGTTTGGACTTATTTCCTCTTCCTTCTTTTTCTTTAATTATTTTATATTTTAACAACTGCATTTTTGGACTCTTTAAAAAAACATGGCAAATAACAATGAAAAGTTGGTGGAGTGGGAAATTACACCACCCCAAAAATGTTTAAAAGAACTTGAAAGTAAGACGGTGGTTTTGAGGACCTACTCTAGGACCCTCGACGACATTGCCGTTTTCAGAAAGGATATAATCGAAAGAGAGCTGGCAGAATTTAAGCCAGCGATTAAGTTTATCACTCGTGGGGTCAAATACGCAACCGTGTGGTTGCTGTTTGACTCCTCAGAAGTGGCCTGTGAATTTGCAAGTCAGCCCCTGGAGGGTAATGAAATTTTGTTACTTCCCACTTATTGTGGGAAGAGTTTGACGAGGGCTTGGGTTTGCGGCTTGCCCCAGTGGATAGGAGATACTATCCGCCGGGGTCGGGTCCAATAATTGTAAGAACTGTAGTAAGATGTTCAATACCTCGTTGAGGTGAAAAATTGACAAGTGCTTGAAAAGCCTCACTGTTATAAAGTGTAAGAGGCCCAGCGCCTTATTTGTAAATGGACTAGTGTTGAATGTATATTGAATATTTTTTGCATGTTACTATTTGTAATGGACTACTAAGCCCCAAAACTGTAAAACCTGTTGTGAGAGGTTCAATACCTCACTTTGTTTATTCTGTTAAAAAAAAAACAATGTTTTAGGGAAGAAAAAAATCGGTGGGCGTTTTTGCCTTCTCTCATCAATATCATCCTTATTTCATCATTCACCTCATCAATGTGTATGTCCAGCCCGCAGCTACTTTTGTAATGCCTTTATAGCAAATTTTTATGAATTAAAGTAGCTTCCTAATGAACCACATGGTTCCGGGTTCAGTCCACTGCGTGACACCTTGGGCAAATGTCTTCTACTATAGCCTCGGGCCGACCAAAGCCTTGAAGGGATTTGGTAGACGGAAACTGAAAGAAGCCTGTCATGTATGTGTGTGTGTGTGTCTGGGTTTGTCCCCCCAACATCGCTTGACAACCGATGCTGGTGTGTTTATGTCCCCGTAACTTAGCGGTTCGGCAAAAGAGACCGATAGAATAAGTACTAGGCTTACAAAGAATAAGTGCCGGGGTTGATTTGCTCGACTAAAGGCGGTGCTCCAGCATGGCCACAGTCAAATGACTGAAACAAGTAAAAGAGTAAAAGAAAGTCAAGAAAAACGGTGCGAAAAGAATGCAGAGAAAAATAGTTAAACGAAAAGAAATCTGAAGAATATAAAAAAAGTAAAGTTAGAAGCCAGATAGAGGTGGAAACTTTAAAAAAATAAATAAGTAGGGTTTCGTTCTATGTATACCACACGCAATTTCTAGCTATATAACAGGAATAATATTCGACTCGATATAAAATGAATAATTTATTTTTATCTGAGCGAGTCGCTAGCTTTTTGAATGTATGAATTTTCAATTGCTTTTCAGTTTACATTTAACTGATTTTTTTTTCCTTTCGTATCAACTATTGCTCACCTAGAATATGACATGAGTGATTGCAGTTGGGCTACCAACTCAACAACAACAACCACCAGAACAACAAAAGCAACAATAACTATAATAATAATAATGATTTCAAATTTTTGCCACAAGGTCAACTTGAGGGAGGGAATTAAGTCCATTACAATGACCCCGGTTCGTAACTGGTACTTATTTTATTGACCCCGAAAGGATGAAAAACAAAGTCGACCCCGGCGGAATTTTAACTCAGAAGGATGCCATGGGCTAAATACTGCTAAGCATTTCGCCCAACGCGCTAATGATTCCACCAGCTTGCTGCCTTATTAATAATACTAACAACAACAAGAGTAGTCAGAGAGCGCAAACCTCCGCCAAGGCAACACCAACGTCCCCTCAACGATTAGCCGGAGAGGATTTTTAAAATGAAAATATTTGAAATAAACTCGACTACTCTCACAAAGTCGAACTCAGCGGAATTTGAACTCAGAACGTAGCGACGAGCAAAATACTGGTAAGCATTTTGCCCGGTGTGCTAACGATTCTGCCAGCTCGCCACCTTGAAGTAGAACAACACCTGGGTAGGAAAGATCAGCTGCTTTGATAATCTAATTATCAGGAACTGTAAGAGAATGAACACAAACCTGAACATGGCATGGATTGACTATCGTAAAGTATACTATTTGGTACCACGCTCCAGGATAACAAGAACAATGGAAATGTGTGGAGTAGCAGAAAACATGAGAAGACATATATGGAATAATATGAAATGCTGGAGAACTGAACTGACAGCAGGAAATCAGGTATTAGGAGAGGGGAAAATCAAGAGAGGAATCTTCCAGGGGGACAGTGTATCCCCACTGATCTTTGTACTGGGTATGATCCCTTGAGTGAAATACTACAGAATACAAAGATGGGCTATGATCTGAGAAGAGGTAAGGGAAAACTGAACCACTTGCTATTCATGGACGAGGTGAAGTTGTTCAGAAAAAGTGAGGCAGGAGTGGACAACGTAGTCCAGTCTGTGCGGATGTTCTCCAATGATATTAAGATGGAATTTGAACACTTAAAATGTGCTACGATGATGAGACAACGAAAGCTTGTCAGGACAGAAGGCATATGGACGCCAAGTGGCGAAACGATGAAGGCAATTGAACCTCAATCCAGTTATAAATACCTGAGAATACTTGAGGCAGATGGAAGTAAACACAGCAATGCGTAAGAAAGGACGAAGTAAAAGTATCTGCGGTGAATGCAAAGGATATTGGCTTCAAAGCTGAATGCCGGAAAATAATTTCGGCAATAAACTCAGTAGTTCGGTATGGCGCTGGAATCCTGAAGTGGACAGAGGAGGAGCTAAAGGAGTTGGAAAGGAAGACAAGAAAGCTCCTAACGAAGCATAGAGCCCATCACCCACGTACAGATACTGATCGCTTATACATGAAGAGTACAAATCGAGGAAGGATACCGATAAGTATGAAAGACTGCGCACATATCGAACCTCGGGAGCTTTATGAGATACTTCTTCCAAAGTAAGGAAACTTTGCTAGTGTCAGTTGGGTACGGGGGAGAATTGAAAACAGAGAAGAAGAAAAAGGATAATCAAAGGGAGAAATACAAAAAGGACTTGAAGAAGTATTACGCAAAATGGAAGCAATATATTAGCAGCACGAGACCAAGCTTTAGCCACGAATTGGAGGATCAACCTCAGGAATAAGCAATTGTCTCCGCTGTGCCACATCTGTAATAGAGTGGATGAAACCATTGCCCATATCACGAACGAATGCCCTAGACTTGCCCAAAACCACTACAAGTTGTTGCGACACGATAAGGTAGTGAAAGCGCTACACTGGAAACTGTGCGAAAAGTGGGGGCAAGACGTGGTATGAGCACAAACCGCAGAGAGTGGTGGAGTTGGAGACTTTCAAAATCCTATGGAATTTCTTAATCCAAACAGATCGTATTCTAGAGTATAACAGAACGGACCTAGTGGTGGTCGACAAGATGCACAACATGTGCTACGATGTTGCGTGCCCCTTTGATCCACAAATAGTCAAGAAGGAAAGTGAAAAATAGATAAATATTAAGTAAGAAATAGCCCGGCTATGGAAAATGAAGAAGGTGAAGATAGTGCCAATTGTTGTTGGGTCCTTGGAGACAGTATCAAAAGGCATCAAGAGGAATATAAAGGAAATTGGAATAGAGTGCCCAGTAGAACTGTTACAAGAGGTTTGCCTCTTTGGCATGTCTAGAATAATCAGGAAAGTATTAGATAGTTGAAAAGAACAAATAGCGGGGTACTGTAGGCTGCAGGTAGCAAGCCCGCTACGCATGCAAGACTTCAGGAGTTCCAACAAAACCTGTGATAAAAAGAAATAAAGAAAGAAAGAAAGAAAGAACGAAAGAAGAATGATAATAATTTGCAGAAAATAGTAATAGTGAATCATGGTTGTGGTTGCAAAAAAGAAAGGCTGAAAATGGAAAGAAAGTTTGTTAGCAACAGTACACAATCAAGTATTGGGGACTAATTGGATAAAAGCCAAGATAGATAAAAAGCAGATGGATTCCCAATGTAGGTTATGTAAATCAAATGAGGAAAGTGTTACTCACATAATTAGTGAATGTAATATGCTGGCACAGAAAGAATAAAAGATAACGCATAACAACCTGGGGAGAATAATCCATTGTGAGTTATGTAAAAAACTAGGATATGACCATGCTGGTGAGTGGTATGAACATGAACCAAGTAAAGTGCTGGAGAACGACTACCACTCATGTAAATATATTTTTTATACATAAGTTCTTTTGATTTTGTAAATGTGTTTATTTCAATGGCCTACCAATGAGTATCTTTGCCCTAGTTGCCGGGATGTCACTCGGCAAGAAATGGAAAAAAAAAATTGCAAGAAGAATAAAAATAAATAAATAAATAAATAATAATAATAATAATAATAATAATAATAATAATAATAATAATAATAATAATACGTGGCTCTCATGGCTTCTGGTCCTAACTGATTGGAAGTGTTATCATGTACATTGTTTTGTCTTGGTATAAAAGATGGACTACAGCAAATATTCTGCTCAATACCACAGATTTGCTTGTCAGTTGTTGGACCTTAACCAGTTGAGCATGTCCCTTAGTGGCTGACGATATGTGCATCTCCGATCACGAGCAGAAGTAGTGGGGGAGCATCATAGACATGTGTTGAGAGGAATTCTTTGATGCCCTGATGTAGTACCATGCAGTGGCTCTCATGGCTTCTGATCTTAACTGATTGCAAGTGTTATCATGTACATTGTTTTGTCTTGGTATAAAAGATGGGCTACAGCAAATATTCTGCTCAATACCACAAATTTGCTTGTCAGTTATTGGACCTTAACCAGTTGAGCATGTCCCTTAGTGACTGAAGATATGTGCATCTCTGATCACGAGCAAAGTAGTGGGGGAGCATCATAGCCATGTGTTGAGAGGAATTCTTTGATGCTCTGATGTAGTACCATGTAGTATCATGGCTTCTGATCTTAACTGATTGCAAGTGTTATCATGTACATTGTTTTGTCTTGGTATAAAAGATGGGCTACAGCAAATATTCTGCTCAATACCACAAATTTGCTTAACAGTTGTTTGACCTTAACCAGTTGAGCATGTCCCTTAGTGGCTGACGATATGTGCATCTCTGATCACGAGCAGAAGTAGTGGGGGAGCATCATAGCCATGTGTTGAGAGGAATTCTTTGATGCCCTGATGTAGTACCATGCAGTGGCTCTCATGGCTTCTGATCTTAACTGATTGCAAGTGTTATCATGTACATTGTTTTGTCTTGGTATAAAAGATGGGCTACGGCAAATATTCTGCTCAATACCACAAATTTGCTTAAAAGTTGTTTGACCTTAACCAGTTAAGCATGTCCCTTAGTGGCTGACGATATGTGCATCTCTGATAACGAGCAGAAGTAGTGGGGGAGTATCATAGCCATGTGTTGAGAGGGATTCTTTGGGGTTTGAATAATTCACTTCTGGAAACAGGGGTGTTTAATTCAACATCCTTAAACAACCCTTATTCAGGGACCTTTTGAGCGGGATGGGCTACTCGACCAGAACAAAATTCTAACTGGGCCCCACCTGCAAGGTCATGTGCTGTTTATCTTGATATGAGATCACCATGTCGCGCACATATGTTTGTGATGCATGTGCCTAGTGTATCCTTATCAGACGGGTGGTCATGATGGGTATATTGGGCTTCGTATATTTTACCCCAGTGTCACTTTGATGGCATGCACTGCTCTCTCACTCAATAATAATAATAATAATAATAATAATAATAATAAATGCCCTGATGCAGTACCGGGCAGTGGCTCCATTGGCTTCTGATCTTAACTGATTGGAAGTGTTATCATGTCTATGTTTAGTCTTAGTGTAAAAGATAGGCTACAGCAAATATTCTGCTCAATACCACAGGTTTGCTAGTCAGTTGCTTGACCTTAACCAGTTGAGTATGTTTCCTTAGTGACTGACAATATGTGCATCTTTGATCATGTGCAGGAGTAGTGGGGGAGCATCATATCCATGTGTTGAGAGGAATTATTTGGGGTTCGAATAATTCACCTCGGGAAACACAGGTGTTTTGTTCATCCTTAAATAACCCTTATTCAGAGACCTTTTGAGCGGGATGAGCTACTTGACCTAAAGAAATCTCAATGATAATGATTTTTTGAAATTTTTACGCAAGGCCAACAATTTTGAGGGCAGGAGATATTCTATCGATATGTAAATATTACATTAACGATAATGTAAATATTACATTATCGTTATTTACATTTGGCGGATATTTGTCCTCATCTTGTTTGTTGTTAACACAACGTTTCGGCTGATATACCATTCAGCCTTTATCAGGTGTCTTGGGGGAAATTTCGAACATGGGTTCTCATTCCTAAGGTATTTTTCGATGTTATTATTATTATTATTATTATTATTATTCAGGTTATTATTATTATTCACGGGCGTATAGCATAATAATAATATTAATATTAATAATAATATTAATAATATTAATAATCGTTGTATTAACAACAAACAAGATGAGGAGAAATATCAGTCAAATGTAAACAATGTACATAATTCCTCATCTCTTAAATATAGAACTGTAGTCTATCGACATTGAAAGGGTGAAAGCCGGCGTTGCTTTGGCGGGATTTCCGCTCAGATCGTAAAATGCCTGAAGAAATACGGCGTGACATTTTGTCTGACACGCTAAAGATTCATCTATTCTTTATATATAAAAGAGAGGTTGTGTGCTGTCTGTCTCCTACGATTTAGATTCCTAACTACTCCCACATTTTGCAGTGCAGTTTAACCAAAACCGGGTATCTTATAGTCATGATTCATATCGAGCCCTTTGGGGTATTAGCGCGCGTCTACGATGAGTCTACGATTTTAAAAAGAATTTACCATCAATTTTTCCCATTTTTAATGCATTTTTGGCATATATAAGGGAAGTAACTCTCTAAAAATTTATTATTAAATCTCAGAACGTAAAAAGCTACAGTAACCGCCCCCCCTTTGTGGTTAGCCATATTGAGATGGCTATTATACTTTACATCTCTAAAAATGCTTATATAGTTATTTCCCTTACAAACCCGAGCAACGCCGGGCGATACTGCTAGTTCATAATAATTGTTTCTAACATCAACATAATGCATAAAATTCTGGAGGATGGCGTTTATATTAATACATTATATGATTAGTCTACATCACTACGGTTTCCCGATTTCTCTGACGTAAACACACCTCCCTGGATGGGACGCTGGTCCGTCGCAGTAATATTAATTTTTATCAACTGGGTAAACTAGAGCAACATGAAACGAAGTGTTTTACTCACGAACAAACGTATCGCCCGTTCCAGGAATCGAAACAACAATGTCACAGTCATGAACACAACACCTTAACCACTAAGCCATGCGCTTCTACGATCCATGACATGACTGGTTACTTTATTTTATTGACTCTCTAACGGATTAAAGTGGACCTTGGCGTGATTTGAGGTCAAACTACGCTTTTTGCCCTTTCGAGGTTGGTAAAAATAAAGTAGCAGTCAACTACTGGAGTAAATGAAACGCCTCACCTAAATTTTTCAAACCTCTGAAGAAAACAACAATAAAAAAACAAACACCACCACTACCAACAACAAAAGCAACAATAGAGATATAACAAAGGCTATAAAAACAGAATTCAAGAAAATAGATTTATAGAGTTCGGCAAAAGAGACCTTAGCGGTTCGGCAAAAGAGACCGATAGAATAAGTACTAGGCTTACAAAGAATAAGTCCTGGGATCAATTTGCTCGACTAAAGGCGGTGCTCCAGCATGGTCGCAGTCAAATGACTGAAACAAGTAAGAGAGAAAGAGAGTGCTCGATAGCGAGGCAGTCCACCAAGAGAGATGGTGATAATGATGACACTCTCTTTACCCTTTTACTTGTTTCAGTCATTTAACTGCGGCCATGCTGGAGCACCACCTTTAGTCCAGCAAATCGACCCCGGGACTTATTCTTTGTAAGCCCAGGACTTATTCTATCGGTCTCTTTTGCCGAACCGCTAAGTGACGGGGACATAAACACACCAGCATCAGTTGTCAAGCAATGCTAGAGGGAGAAACACAGATACACAAACATACACACACACACACACACACACATATATAAATATTTATATATATATACGACGGACTTCTTTGAGATTCCGTCTACCAAATTCACTCACAAGGCTTTGGTCAGCCCGAAGGCGTTAGTAGAGGACACCTGCCCAAGATGCCAGGCAGTGAGACTGAACCTGGAACCATGTGATTGGTAAGCAATCTACTTATCTCCTGCGCCTGCTGCTGCTGATGATGATAACAATATAATGCAATACCAGTCAGTGACTCTCGTGGTTTCTGGTCTTAACTGACCGGAAGTGATGGGCTACAGCTAATATTCTGCTCAAATACTACAGATTTGTTTATCAGTTGCTTGACCTTAACCAGTTGAGTATTCACTTAGAGGTTGACGATATGTGCATCTCTGAACCCTAGTTGAAGTAGTGGGGAGGGAGCATCATAGCAATGCGTTGAGAGGGATTCTTTGGAGTTTGAATAATTCCCCTTTGTTTCGTACATCCTCCTTAAACAACCCTTTGGGTGAGATTGGTTACTCGACCAGAAGAAAATTCTAACTGAACCCCACCTGCAAGGTCAATCGCTGTTTATCTTGATATGAGATCACCATGTCATGCACACATGGTTGTGACGCATGTGGCTGGTGTACCCATATCAGACGGGTAGACATGATGGGTATACTGGGCTTCGTATATTTTTACCCCAGTGTTACTTTGTTGGCATGCACTGCTCTCTCACTCAATAATAATAATAGTCATTTCTACTATAGTCACAAGACCTGGATTTTCGGGGAAGGGGAACAGTCGATAATACATCGACCCCAGTGTTTCACTGGTACTTAATTTATCGACCCCGAGAGGATGAAAGGCAAAGTCGACCTTGGCGGAATTTGAACTCACAACGTAACGCAGACGGAATACCGGTAAGCATTTCGCCCGGCGTGCTAACGTTTCTGCCAGCTCGCCGTCTTAATATTAGCAACAACAACAACAATAATAAAAATAATATTAATAATGATTATGATGATAATAATAATAACAATAATAATAATAATAATAATGATAAAACTTATAGTAAAATCTAATTTTCGTAAAGTAATAAGAAAATATTTTGGTTCTATTTCACTAAATAATTTTTGATAAAAATAAAAACGAAATTTCTCGTTTAAGTAATTTCAGCAGATTTTTTCTTGCTTAATTAATAATCAAGCAAGGAAATAAAACTAAAAAAAGAAAAACTAGTGGTTTATAATTTATTAGCGGTTCTATATGTTAGCTGGGTGGATAGACAGGTAATGATGCATACGAATTATAAAATTTGCATAATTATCATATACTGTAAAAAGAAAAAAAACAGCATTTTAACCATTTCTAATACAACTTCACATTTTAGTTTAATATAACTGGCATGTCTTGTTAATATTCGATAAAGAAGATGCCTGAAGAATGGTAATTGGCAAGGTTCTTAAAAATACAATACACTTGGCACTGAAGAGTTAGTTTTCGGTCAGTTGATAACGATCATAATTTAACTGATTAATTACAGTTGTTGATATGATAGGTTGAAAATTAGAAAAATAATAAACATAAAAAAATAATTGCCTATCTGTTTTTTTTCGTTATTTATGTCTTTTACTTATTTCAGTCATTAGACTGCGGCCACGCTGAGGCACTGCCTTGAAGAGTTTATATATATATATATATATATATACAAAATTATGTAATCGTTTTTTATTTCGTATATTTTCATTTGTCTTGCTTTTTTTTACATTTTTTTTTTTTTTTTTTTGCTGATATTTTTCTTGAGAACTCATTCTTCGTGATAATGGCAATTTGATGTCTATGTTTAGCATATTGGCTGTCCACTTTTAGAGGTCAGTCCTCTAAATTTTGTATGTAAAACAATTTTTAATCTTCGGATTTAAAAAAAATATATGCGAGGCCACTGGTTTTAATTGATTAATATCAATTTCTACCTTTATTTAATTATATATATATATATTCATATATATATATATATTAAATTTTTATTATATGTGCATATATATTTATTTATAGAGATTATTTTAGATCTTAATTATAATATTTATATACATTTATATATTTTCATTGATAATTTATATATATTAGTCATTTAAAAAAAAAATATTTATGCTTTTCACTGTTTGATTTGCCTAATAGTGGTTTTATCTCTAATTTATATAATATATATATATATATATATATATATATATATATATATTATATATATATACAGTACCGTGCAGAAGTCTTCGGCCACTTTAAACTGTTGTGGATTTCAACTGATTGCCAACTTATAAGTGGATGTTTGGCATCGTATTTTTTACAAGCTAAGGGAATCCACACGAAATATTAATATTATACAGTAACTTCTTGAAATGAACATTATGTTATAAATTTTCATAATAGACATTTTTCTGTTCTAAAATGTTTGTTTCTTCATTGGTTTATGCGAGGTGGGTGAAAACTTTTGCATGGGCATTTTTGGTGGTCATCTCGCATCCTTCCCTCACATTCAGAACCCTTACTACAAAATATAATGATTAAGTATGGAAATGAATCCAACAGGGCCAATGTTTCATCTGTAAAAAACGCAATGCGAAACATCCTCTCATAAGTTGGCAATTAGTAGAAATTTATATTATTCCATTAACTATATATCAGCTGTGCCCATTCTGCCCATAAGAAAGGAGCAAATAATACAATGTGGTTGTAGGTCATAACGACCGGGCAACGCCGGATTGCATTGCTAGTGTGTGTGTTTACATATATATATATATGTGTGTGGTTCTTGACTGAAGATTGAAGGCTTCGAATGTCCCGTCCGTGTTTTTTGCATCGTCTTCTAAATGTTTTGCGTTCTTGTCCCAGTTTGTATTTTATATATATATATATAGCGGCGTACGTACCCTCTCTCTCTTATATGTAGTACACATTTCTCTAAACTTGGTACGACTCTGTCTCTCTCTCCCCCCTCTCCTACATTTCTTTGCCTTTCTTACTTTGCACTTCACTTTGTCCCTGTCTCTTTTTCTCGCTCTCTCCTCCTCCTCCTTAATTCCTTGTTTCTCTTTTTCTCTCTCTTCTCCCCCTCCTTAATTCCCCTGTCCCTCTTTTCCTCTCTCTTCTCTTCACACTTGACTGACTGACCGACTACTGGCCTTTTGGATTTGGCAGCGGCCTTGGCAACATCAACATTTTTTCTCTACCCCAAGGCACACTCCTAACACGCCAGCTGTGTTTAATTCGTCTAAGTCGAAAGACGTCTATTGTGATGTCACGTTATTGTCATTATTATTTTTATTATTATTATTATTTTTTTTATTGTTTTTACGTATTATTTTTGTATTCATATTCGTTTAACATCGTCCGTTTTTCCGTCCTTGTTTTGTATACATTCGAATCTTTCTTCCAAGGAATTTAATGCGCTTAGCTTAGTGTTTCCTTGGGGCTGGCCAGATTGGAGCAATCTCAAGATTAATCAGCCGAAATTGCGAGGATGATCCGGTTCTTGACTGAAGATTGAAGGCTTCGAATGTCCTGTCCGTGTTTTTTGTATCGTCTTCTAAATGTTTTGCGTTCTTGTCCCAGTTAGAATATATATATATATATATATTACATACATCTACACACACACGCCTACACACATACATACACACATACATAAACACACACACATACACATACACACACATACGCACACACACATATACTTATACACATGCACACACACACACATACATACATACACCCATACACATACACACACACATACCTACATACTCCTATACGCACATACATACACACAGACATACACACATACACACTCACACAAACATACACACACACTCACCTGCACGCGCACACACATGCATGACAAACACCCATACACTCACACTCACATACGCACACACCAACATAAACACGCACACGCACACACACACCTACGCTCCCACACACATACACACGCACCTACATACACACACGCACGCATACACACGCATACACACATACATTACACACGTACACACACACCTACATACACATGCATACACACACACACACAAACATGCACGGACACACCCAGACATACATACATACACCTATATACACACGCCCACACACCTACATACACACACATATACACACGCCCACACACCTACATACACACACATACATACACACACATACACAGACACACCCATACATACTTACATACATACACCTATACACACACGCCTACACACCTACATACACACACATGCATACACACACACACATGTACGCACATACACACACATATACGCACATACATATATACCCACACACATGCACACACACACACATACGCACATGCATGCATGCATGCACACGCGCACACCTACACGCATACACACACACACACGCACGTACACATACATACATACACACACGCATACATACACCCATACACATACATGCATCCTACACACACATACATACACACTCACACATACATACACACACACACACTCACTCACACACCTGTATGTACGCGCACACACACGCACATACACACACTTCCCCACACGTACATACATACACACTCATACACATACACACACACACACACACACGGACATACATCTATGCACACACATATATACACACATACTCACATACATTCATCGGACACACTGCCACCCAGACATACACACAGACACACTCACGCATCCACACACATACATACTTACGCGCATACTCGCAGGCGCGCGCACACACGCGCTTGCGCCGGTTCGCGCACGCATACGCGCCGCATGCACCTCGCTCTTGGACCCGACGAGACCCCCGCCCGTTCCTGGGACCGTCGCTTGTCGTTGGGTTTTCCCACGCCCGTCTCCGCGGGACCACTCTTCCATCTTCCCCTCAGCTGGAGTCCTTTTTCCTTAACCCCCCTCCCCTTTTTCGTTACACACACGCGCACACATATACACACATTGCTTAAATATATACATTACTCTTACACACATTCAATCTACTCGCCATTAATACTACCACGACACTGGACACACACACACACTACCACTCAACACACGCTGGCACGCTACATACGCCCCCACCCCTTCCCCTCCCTCCCTTCCTCCTTCCTTCTTTTTCTTACTACTGACCTTTGTCTGCTATGCTGACCACTGTCTCGCCCTACCTCACACGCCTACACACAGACGCACACACTAACACATACATATATTTTTTGTTTTTTATCTCGCCTCACACACACACATACACACACGCACACGCACACACTCACACATACACACACATCTGTTGCGTTACCAACCTTGTCTCCACTCTTTTGCCTTTAAAAACCTACTTTGCTCTTGTTATCGTAAACTTCCGCCTTTCACCATGTGTAACTCGTAAACACCAGTCGTTTTTTTTCTCTATCCCTGTTGCCCGCTTTGGGATCTTTCTTTCCTCTCTCTTCCTTCTTTATGTTTCTGACGGAGAGCTCCGCTCGAAACGTCATACCTCCCTGCTTTCATTTCCTGAGCGCCTATTAATAATAATACTGTAATTGTTCCATTGTTGTTGTTTTTTTGTTTTCCCGTTTGGATTAAAATTATATATATATATATATATATAATATATATATATATATATATATACAAATATATATATATATACAAATATATAAGGAATGCCCATAATAGGACATTCGACTCACTAGAAAGAGCAGCCAAACTCCAAACTACTAATAGTTGTAATTCTGAAATGGAAAGAAATAAAAACGTTTACCATTTCCCTCTCTGGGCCATGCATAGTTTCGGCGAACTTTAGTAAATAAATTAATTAAATTGAATTCATTTACAACTGGCGTGCCTCGTCAGCAGAGAAGCCAAGGACTAAACATATATTCACGAGGCAATAATAAGCATGCCTCGAATCTATATGCCATAAATTTTCAAAATCCACCACACTCGCGCGGTTTTCTCAGCAGCAAATATAAGCCGCCGATTTAATTTCAAAATTAGCCAAAAAATCATTAATCAATAAATTTAAGGGTAGCAAAAAATTCTAGAAAAATTCTCCGCTACCAGCGATCAAGTGAGAAAGAAAAGATAATCAATTGACTATACAATATACATTCAAATATATAAGGAATGCCCATAATAGGACATTCAATTCACTAGAAAGAGCAGCCAAACTAAAAGAAGGTTTATGTTCCTATAATCTGTATTAATTCTGTAACCCTTTAAAAGGGAAGATAAGAAAGTTCATTTTCGTTGATGATTTAGGAACCACAAAAATTGCTGCAGCTCGGCTGGGATGTGTTACTCCACCCTCCATATTCACCAGATATTGCTCCTTCGGATTTCCCCTTATTCAGCACTCTGCAGAATAGTCTTAAGGGTAAAAATTTCAATTCCTTGGATGACGTAAAAAGATACCTTGATGAATTCTTTGCCATGAAACCACCTCAATTCTGGGAAGAGGGTATTTTCAAGTTAAAGGAAAGATGGAGACGCATTGTGCAACAAAATGGTTCATATTTGGTTGATTAAAAATGCAATGGCAAGTATTTATTGAACTTTTTCTTTCCGTTAAAAATCGTCACGAACTTTCCGGACTACCCAATATATATATATATATTTATTTATTGATTGATTGATTTTTTTTATTTGTTTCAGCCATTTGACTGCGGCCATGATGGAGCACCACCTTGAAGGTGTTTTTTTTTTATCGAACAAATCGAACAATAAGTTTACTATTTATTCTACCGGTCTCTTTTGCCAAACGGAAATATAAACACACCAACACCAGTTGTAAAGCGGTGATAGGGAGCGGGGACAAACACAGACACAAAGACACACACACACAAAGACATACACACACACACACACACACACACATATATATATATATATATATATGACGGGCTTCTATCAGTTTCTGCCTGCCGAATCCACTCACAAGGCTTTGGTGGGCCTGAGGCTAAAGTAGAAGATACTTGCCCAAGATACCACGCAGTGGGACTGAACCCAAGACCATGTGGCTGGTCAGAAAGCTTCTAACCACACAGCCACGCTTGCGCATATACACACTCACACACACACACATATACATATGTGTGTGTGTGTGTATACATGTATATAGTATGGTCTCGGAAGTAGAGGTCAAACACAAAAACACGCACGCACATACATACATAGATACACACACACATACGTACAAATATATGTGTGTGTGTGTGTGTTTTCTTCCTCTTCTTCATTTAGAGTAAATTTTGAGCGGCCGCCTATTTGGTAACAAGATTGTGAAGAAAAGCAACTTGTCTTAACCATCACTCTTTAACTCTTAAGAAGGTCTTTGTAGATCTTTAGTCTCAAATATCTTGATCATTTGTAGTGTGTGGATTAAGGATTTGCGTTATCTCCTCACTATCCTAAGTTCAGTCATACTTTGCTCCAGACGGATTTGTATGCATGCTGTTGCTCCAGAGATAATGAGTATGAAGCTGAAAGTTTATCATCGGAACTGGATTCGCAAACTCCTTATCAATGATCCATAGATGTCTTCTTCCTGTTGTATTTCTCTAATCAGACTGATGTCGAGAGGGCAACGGATTTCCACAACAGAACATTTTGTTTCCTTTGTGGTATCACGCAATATCTAACTTGGTGGATGTTTTAATTTCTAAGTTCAATGTGTGTGTGTGTATGTATGTATGTATGTGTATGTGTGCGTGTGCACTCATATATCTATGGGTGTGTTTTAAAAGGCGGCGAGCTGGCAGAATCGTTAGCACGCCGGGCGAAATTCGTAGCCGTATTTCGTCTGTCGTTACTTTCCGAGTTCAAATTCCGCCGAGGTCGACTTTGCCTTTCATCCTTTCGGGGTCGATAAATTAAGTACCAGTTACGTACTGGGATCGATATAATCGACTTAATCCCTTCGTCTGTCCTTGTTTGTCCCTTCTGTGTTTAGCCCCTTGTGGGTAGTAAAGAAATATATGGGTGTGTTTTTTGCGTATTTGAAAACCAGTGATTTCTTTGTTCCCTGTTGTATAGTGAAACGTATAGCCCCCACGCCCGGTAAAAAGTGGTAGTAACCAACCATTATAAATAGACCAGTAACCGGGGTCGTTAAGAGAGTGTCGAAGAATTGAGAGTCGACAGTTGTAGTCGGTGTCTTGTGCAGCTATCAGCGATAGTAAGACAGAAGTTAGTGTGTTACTATTCCGATACGAAGAGACACAACGGTGTCCAATAACCAGTAACTATTCTGGCTATAAGCATAAAACTGCAATTACAGTACAACGGCAGTCACACATCACAACAGTGGGAAGAAACTACTTGACAACAGTCCCCACAACTTTGCAGTTCGGCAAAAGAGAATGATAGGATTTTTTTCCAGGTTTAAAATCCACTGGGGTCGATTTGTTCGACTAAACCCTTTCGTGCAATGCTCCTGCATGGCCGTAATCCAACTGACAGAAACAAGTAAAAGAAGGATGCATATATATATCATATCTTTATATATAAAAGTGAGGTTGTGTGCTGTCTGTCTCTTACGATTTAGATTCCTAACTACTCCCACATTTTGCGGTGCAGTTTAACCAAAACCGGGTATCTTATAGTCGTGATTCATATCGAGCCCTTCTGGGTATTAGCGCGCGTCTACGATGAGTCTACGATTTTAAAAATAATTTAGCATCATTTTTTTCCATTTTAATGCATTTTTCGCTATTATATAAGGGAAGTAACTCTCTAAAAATGTCTACGATGAGTCAACGATTAAAAAAAAAATTACCATCATTTTTTCCCATTTTTAATGCATTTTTTTGCTATATTTTGGCTATAACTCTCTAAAAATGCTTTATAGTTATTTCCCTTACAAACCCGAGCAACGCCGGGCGATACTGCTAGTTATATATATAACAGGCATGCGCGCACGCACTCACGCGATTATATAAATTAAGCTAAAAGGGCAATGATACTTTACTTAGTAATTTAAATCGACAAGCGCATAATTATTACAAGATCGGATTAGAAGATATTTGGGAGTTCACTCTTAATATAGGCATATAAAATAGATTGATTACAAAGAACTGGTTAAATTGAATAAAAAGAAGGTTTTGATTAAGGAATTTGCTTAAAATTTGATTAGTATATCTGAGAGTTGATTAAAATATATAGATGAAGGAAGCGTAGTTAAAAAGTAATGAAGATTAATTTAAATCTATATAAATTGTTCAATATATAATCTGGAATAAGAAGACGGTAACATAAAAATACGTAAAATAGGCTGGGCTAAAACTTAAATGATAATATTAAGCAATTATAATGTAGAAGGATATGGGTTTTGGAAGATGGGATAAGAAAATATTAATTTAAGAATTTAATCTAATATTGCGCATGAGATAATTTGGTTACAAAAATTGATTAAATAATACTTGCAAAAAATATCGATTAAGGAATTTAAATTAAATTAATATATCCGATGTAGTGATTAGAAAGTATTGATTAAGGAGCATAAGGGAACGTGATAAAACACTATTGATTAATTTAAATTTACAAAGAATATTTACTTTACAGGGTTTATAATACAAGAACGTATAGAAGCAATTGTATTGATTCGGGAATCTGAGAGCTAAATATTTGTTAGACGGTGTATGACTTAATTCAATTCAAAAAAGATTGCGGGATTGGAAGGAAGACTCTAAGCTGGCATGAATAAAGATGTATTAGGAAAAATATTGAAAATCATCGCGTACACTATTTGTATTATCGATTTATATGTTATATAACTCTTCCTGATTGAAAATTTGTTCTGAATGAAACAGACAGCGAGCTGTTAGAGTTATTCGTGCGTGTGTGTAATATCTTTTATCTTTTACTTGTTTCACTCATTGCTCTGTAGCCTTGGTGGATTTAGACGAAGAAATCGACTCCGGTGCTTATTTTTAAGCCTGGTACTTATTCTATCGGTTTCTTTTTGCCGATCCGCTAAGTTTCGGGGACGTAAAGAAACCAAGGTCTGTTGTCAAGCAACGGGGAGCAAAGACAAATACAAAGACGCGCGCGCTCGCACACACACATACAAACACATACACTCACACACACACACATACACACATATACACACGACAGGCATATTTCATTTTCCATCTTCCAAATCCACTCAAAAGGCTTTGGTCGAAGCGGCGCAGAGGTTAAAGCAGAAGATACTTGCTCAAGGTGCCTGGCAGTGACACTGAACCTGCAATCATGTGACTAAGAATCAAACTTCTTGCCACATGACACATGCATACATGTATATGCGAGGTGGCAACAAAAGGTTCCTGGGCAAGTTTTGTAGCACGGCAACACGGTTGTGCGTTCCGTGAGAGCTAGCAGTGACCTCCATGAGGCAGTGTGCCGAGTCACATCCCTGAGTTTACTTAGCAAGTTGTGGAATTTGTGTTTTTGTGATCACGTGTATGCTGTAGCCTTCTATTTCGTCATGGACAGGGAGTTGGAACAAAAAGCCAACGTAAAATTTTGCGTTGAATTTGGGAAGTCTGCTGGAGACATTGAACATACTTCGTAAGTTTACGACTACGAGGCACTGGGTTGCACGCAATGTTTCGAATGGCACGGGCACTTCAAAAGCAAAAGAACGTCCCTGGAAGGCGATGAGCGATCCGGAAGACTTGCCACGAGCATCAACTCCGGAAATAGGAAGAAAATTCATCAGCTTGGGCATGAGAATCGTCGGAGGATAATCAACGACATTGCTAATGTTGGTCTGTCGTATGGGTCCGTGCAGGTAATCCTAACGTCTGAATTGAAGATGCGGCGTGTCTCTGCCAAGTTTATACCCAGCCTACTGACCACTGAGCAGAAAGAACATTGCGTCGAAATCTGTCAAGATCTCCGTCAACGTGCCGCTGGTGACCCGTCCTTCACATCGAGGTTCATCGCCGTTGATGGGGGCTTCAAAAGCGGAGGAACGTCACTGTGATTTTTTTCGAAATCCGCGGTATTGTGCATCGAGAATTGCCCCCACCCCATCACCCGGGCCAGACGGTCAATCGAGAGTTGTACTACAACGTTTTGAAACGTTAGAGGGAGGAATTCGGCGAAAGCGACCGGATCTGTGAAGCACAAAGAATTGGACTCTTCACAACGGCCATGCTCCCTGTCGCCGAGCTAACCCTCACTCGTTAGCTTTTCACCAAAAACAACATGGTATCGCTTCTGCATCCACCCTATTCGCCAAATTGAGCACATGCAGACTTCAGTCTCTTCCCCAATATGGAAATGCAGCCCAAATGTCGTTGTCGAGATGCAGAGCGAATCGCAGAAAGTCCTCGACTCGTTTACGCAAAACGACTTCAAGGCTGGATTCCAAAAGTGACAGGAACGCTAACACCGGTGTAGTGCTGCGCAAGGTGACTATTTCGAAGGGGATGATGATAAAACTTTAAAAATAAATCATTTTTTTTATTAAACATAACTTGTCTGGGAACCTTTTGATGTATGTATATATGTATAAACTTTATATATATATATATATTATATATATATATATATATATATATATATATACATGCGGGAGTGGCTGTGTGGTTCTGGGTCCAGTCCCACTGCGTGGCACCTTGGGCAAGGGTCTTCTACTATAACCTCGGGTCAGCTAAAGCCTTGTGAGTGGATTTGGTAGACGGAAACTGAAAGAAGCCTGTCGTATATGTGTGTGTGTCTGTCTGTGTTTGTCCCTCCACCATTGCTTGACAACAGAGTGTGATGATAGACGAAATGCTACTAAGCACTTTCTCCAATGTGGAAATGATTCAATCATCTTATCACCTTAATAATAATAATAATAATAATAATAATAATGACAACAACAATAACAATAAATGGATAAATAGTTAAATAAGATGAATAAAAGAAATAATGAAGCAAGGCGAAAAGAAAAAGTCGAAGCGAGACACGACATATGTTGTTAGTGGTAAAGTATACTGAAGCGTGTACTTGTAAGGTATGTAGCAACAGTTACTGTAGAATTGTAGTAGACTTGTACAATGTCGTTGGTTTAATGACATCGGGAAAACTGTAATAGCTTCCACGTGACTAGCAGTAAAAAAAAATGTTATGGAAAGATTCCAGAGAAAGTGTTCAAAGGAAACAGAATAGCCATTTTGAAGAGGAGTAAATACACAATCATTGGCAAGGAATGGATGCAAAAACCTCTTGGAAATAATAATTTATACATACATACATATATATAAATAGATAAATGGTAGAAAATGAAATGAAAGACATTCTTTATTTAAAAGGAGTGGCTGTGTGGTAAGTAGCTTGCTAACCAACCACATGGTTCCGGGTTCAGTCCCACTGCGTGGCATCTTGAGCAAGTGTTTTCTGCTATAGCCCCGGGCCGACCAATGCCTTGTGAGTGGATTTGGTTGACGGAAACTGAAAGAAGCCTGTCGTATATATGTATATGTATGTGTTTGTGTGTCTGTGTTTGTCCCCCTAGCACTGCTTGACAACCGATGCTGGTGTGTTTACGTCCCCGTCACCTAGCGGTTCGGCAAAAGAGACCGATAGAATAAGTACTGAGCTTACAAAGAATAAGTCCCAGGGTCGATTTGATCGATTAAAGGCGGTGCTCCAGCATGGCCCCAGTCAAATGACTGAAACAAGTAAAAGAGAGAAAGAGAAAGAGTAAAGAGAGTAACAGATTAACTCAAAATAGAAAATGGTTCAATTGTGGAATGGGGCCCAGGTGTTTTTGTCGCGAAAGACGGAGAGAAATTTAGGTCCTTCGCAGAAACAAAGAAACAGTTGATAAGTACTGAAATGGTTAGTCTTCACCATTTCATCACTTTATTATCTCTAAATACTTAATTTCATTTGTCATTCTCTTTCGCACTTTCTTCCTTGAAATCCCGCCATTGGGTTTAGCATTGTCTGTAATCATCGCTTTGGGTATGCATTCTTTCTCCGAACTAAGCGCAGACGACAATCACACCTTTCTTACTCATGTCATTAGAGGTGTTGGTTTGTGTGTGTGTAAGTGGATGAGTGAGGATGAGCGCGTAGATGTAGGCTGGCTTTCACGAGTGGTGACTCTTTTTACTCTTTTACTTGTTTCAGTCATTTGACTGCGGCCATGCTGGAGCACCGCCTTTAATCGAGCAACTCGACCCCGGGACTTATTCTTTTGTAAGCCCAGTACTTATTCTATCGGTCTCTTTTGCCGAACCGCTAAGTAACGGGGGACATAAACACACCAGCATCGGCTGTCAAGCAATGCTAGGGGGACAAACACAGACACACAAACATAGACACGCATTTATATATATATACATATATACGACGGGCTTCTTTCAGTTTCCATCTAGCAAATCCACTCACAAGGCTTTGGTCGGCCCGAGGCTATAGTAGAAGATACTTGCCCAAGATGCCACGCAGTGGGACTGAACCCGAACCATGTGGTTGGTAAACAAGTTACTTACCACACAGCCACGCTTATCTCGTCTTTTTGCGTAGTTAATACTATGTTATACCCGGTGCCTTCATTTTTATAAGAGAGTACGATAGGATTTTAATATGGCCGCTATTTCGTGTAGATTGAGCGACTGAGTAGGTTTTTCCTTTTTAACCCACATGAAATTTTATTGTACGTGTGTGTGTGCGCGCGCATGAAATTTTATTAAATGTTGATATATAATAGTGTTTGTCTAGATGCGTGTGTAGTTGCAACATAAACATATTAATAGCAGAAATGAATATTTTGTAAGTATAATGAAGATAGGCGCAGGAGTGGCTGTGTGGTAAGTAGCTTGCTAACCAACCTCATGGTTCCGGGTTCAGTCCAACTGCGTGGCATCTTGGGCAAGTGTCTTCTGCTATAGCCCCGGGACGACCAATGCCTTGTGAGTGGATTTGGTAGACGGAAACTGAAAGAAGCCCGTCGTATATATATATATATATATGTGTGTGTGTGTGTGTGTGTTTCTCACCCTAGCATTGCTTGACAACCGATGCCGGTGTGTTTATGTCCCAGTCACTTAGCGGTTCGGCAAAAGAGACCGATAGAATAAGTACTGGGCTTACAAAGAATAAGTCTCGGGGTCGATTTGCTCGACTAAAAAAAGGCGGTGCTCCAGCATGGCCGCAGTCAAATGACTGAAACAAGTAAAAGAGTAAGAGTATATATTTGTGCCCAAAGCATCCTTACAGAAGTCGCAGTAAAAATGAAAATAATTTCAGGTTTAGAGCAATGATATATTAGGGATGCCGTAAACGCAAAGACTCTCGAAAATAAATACAGTTAATACATATGTTTCTTTATTAGCCACACAGGCGGGACAAATTACAAGGTAGAGCTTTTCTTTTTGGGGATAAAAAGGGAGGTTGGTTTTCGATCAAAAGGGATCGTAAATGGAAAGAAAGAGGAAAGCAAAAAAAAAAAAAATGAAAGGAAAAAGAAAAATCGATCAGTAGGGATCGTTATCACAGAAATGTCAATATAAAGTGTAAAGGGGAGGACAGGTGATGTGTACCCGTGGAAAGAAAAGCCTACGGAAAAGACCACGGTAACCTCAATCAATGAAGTCACATGTATTTTTTTACAAATAAGCAACTCTCTGTATTAATTTTTACGGTTCACAGGCTCATAGTCAAGGTGGCTTCGTCATTCATACGTGAAAAAAATGTTTCCTGAAGTCATGGGAGCTGTGCTGTTTTCTGACTTTGTAAATATGTCCACGGGTGTTAGACAGGTGGAGTTTGAAAAGGTGCTCAGAGTTATTGTTTGTACGATGGTTGATAATTTTATGGGTGTCTGCCAAGTCAGCTGCGAGACGTCGGAGTTTCAATGTGTCCATGCCCAGGGAAGTAAGGCGTTCAGGATATGGCAAATGCCGGATGGAGGGTATTCTTTTGGTTGCACGTCGCTGAACGGCTTCCAGACATTCACTAGACAAAACATATTAAACAACATATATATATGCGTGTGTCACTTTTAGTGACGTTTATACTTTTGATTTTGAATTGCGTCTTTATAATCACTTTACCATTTTACTGAATCAGCCAATGATGAGGATTAATTTGATCTGAAATCACAGGTGATATGGCGCCCCCGCTTTCTTAGGGGGGTTGTCTCCCTTGTCAGTTCAGAAGAAAAGTGCATTTTGAACATAAAATACTCTATTCGAGGCCAAGAGTTGTTTTGACTCTTATTTCTAGTAACACTGGCGTTGACTTGCACCCTAGTCACTTTTAGTGACGTTTGTACTTGTGATTTTTGGTTTTCAATTGCGACTAGCCACTTCAATAATTTCTATATATTGTATACTGCCGTTGGGCCCGAATCTGTCTTTAAAAGTACTGTAAGTAAAATAAAACGCCCGTCATCGGCAAATGACAGAGGTGCCTTGATTATAAACAGACCAGTGAGGCCGAAGAGCAACACACATGTGAAATAATGAAGAATCATTTATTTCCTAGAAATACCAGTTTAACATTTCATTTCGGAGATTCGAATAAATTGTTTACAGAGAGAAAAATTCGTGAGTGAGTCAACAAATTTTCAGCTGCTTTCCTATCATTTCCGTTGTTCCTTTGGATTTTATCATCAGTATATCTTCTTTAAAATTCTCTATTTGTCTTCTGCTAGCAATATCAGACGTTTTATTTTTAACAAGTTAACTTCTAACAATCTCTAGACAAGAATTCATATCCGGAGAAAATCTGAATGTGTGTGTGTGTGTGTGTGTGTGCGACCCGTACTTACTAATGTGTTTTTGTCTTCGTTATCTTTCAACATATATATATATATATATATGTATATATATATTTCTATATTTAAGAGATGAGGAATTATGTACATTATTTACATTCGACGGATATTTGTCCTCATCTTGTATCAAGAACAAAAAAAAACAAAAACAAAAAACAACTACGGCAGCATGAGTGACAGCAGAACTAAACGAGCACCTTGCCAAACTTTTGTCAACTAAAACAGTGTCGTGAGCTCCAGTTAGCTGGATGCTATGAGAGGGCTGCAATTTCTGAACTTGTCTTATGTCCCTTCAACGGAAAAAATGGGGTCTAGACGTTAATGGTTCAATGAAGTAATGTGATCTTTTCTCGGATGAAATATCATTCACCGTTTTTCAATTTCGGGGCTAGTTTGTATCCGGAGACAGCCCAAAGAAGCCGTCGACCCTAACTCTTTGACCTTTACAGTGAAGCATGGAGGTGAGGATTTGGGAAAATTATGTCAGGGATTCTCTTAGCCCCTTTAGCTTTTCTAAAAGAAAGAGTTAAAGCTAATGATTATCTCTGTATTTTGTCTAATCGTGTCCATTCTATGGTACAGTGTTCCCTGATAATAGCGGATTATGCGCCAGTTCACACGGCTTGTCTTCTTCAAAATTGGTATGAGGGGAACAACAGCGAAGCAGACCACGTGGATTGATCTCACTATCACTGGATCTAATAATAATCAAACATTTATGAGCATTTTCAAACAGCAAGTGAAGAATTGCCTCCCTTGGCTACCATCGGTTCAAAGATGTATTCAAAATTTCTCTAACAACCGACCAGAACCTTTACGACTTGAATCCCTGACGCAAGCTGTGATTGGTTTCAAATTTTTCCACAAGGGCAGCACTTTAGAGGGAGGGGATGAGTTGATTATATCGACCCCAGCGTTCAACTGGCACTTATTTTAGCGACTCCAAAAAGATGATAAAGTCGACCTCGGCACAATTTCCATCTAACAAGGTGTATCCATAATTTTGTTCGAATCTTGTATATAAATAAATATTTACACGCTCAAATTCCTTGCTTTGATTTCTTTATTTTAAGTGGTCTGATAATGTTCCTTTGATCTTATCATGAATATAAATAAGTAAACAGTTTTTTGTTGCCAAAAATAATTTTACGAGTCTGTGTCTAGTGTGAAGGCTCTTTACTGACAATTGACTACTCATGCTCACTTACCCTCCTGAGTTTTTACCCCGACACACTCCGAGTGTAAGTGGATAGCAGGAGCAAGACTCAAAAAGTTTTGCCCGATAACCGTGATAGTTAAAATGACATTTGAAGAATATTTTGTAGTTGAAGCTGCCATGTTTTTTTTTTGAAGCACTCCGTCGGTTACGACGACGAGGGTTCCGGTTGATCCGAACCAACGGAACAGCCTGCTCGTGAAATTAACGTGTAAGTGGCTGAGCACTCCACAGACACGTGTACCCTTAACGTAGTTCTTGGGGATATTCAGCGTGACACAGAGAGTGACAAGGCCGGCCCCTTGAAATACAGGTACAACAGAAACAGGAAGTAAGAGTGAGAGAAAGTTGTGGTGAAAGAGTACAGCAGGGATCACCACCATCCCCTGTCGGAGCCTCGTGGAGCTTTAGGTGTTTTCGTTCAATAAACACTCACAAAGCCCGGTCTGGGAATCGAAACCGCGATCCTACGACCGCGAGTCCGCTGCCCTAACCACTGGGCCATTGCACCTCCGAAGCTGCCATGTATTACATAAGCAATTCGTGTTGGATGCTGAAAAGCACAAGGGGTTAGTGATGCCGGATACGAGTCTCTCTAAAAGTTAGGAATAAACGTGAGAGGATGAGGAGTCTGGATGACATTACATCAGTATTTATTTCATTTATTCATTTTCTGCTCTGTCGGGCCTTGGAATTGCGTCAACTTCCAATTCCAGCAATTTCGTGTTGACATAAACAACTCTAGGGATTGCTATGGGCAGAGATTTCTCATTTCTTTATTGCCCACAAAGGGATAAACATAGAGGGGACAAACAAGAACAGACGAAGTCCATTAGATCGACCACAGTGCGTAACTAGTTCTTAATTTATCGACCCCGAAAGGATGAAAGGCAAAGTCGACCTCGGCGGAATTTGAACTCAGAACGTAAAGACAGACGAAATACCGCTAAGCATTTCGCCCGGCGTGCTAACTGTTCTGCCAGCTCGCCGCTACAGTGACTTCTGTAAGCCTGAGATCAGTGATTCTCAACAGGGGACCATATGTTTTGAGGGGACCCACACAACAAAATAGTAGATTGATCCACAATGGTATTTTAAAGGCCCCTGAAAAAATGTTGCTTTAGTTGTATGTATTGCAAGGAACAGCAAGGTGTCCTTCTCAAACATTGAACCCTACTCCAACCTACATAACTTTCTATAAAACTAGTTTTTAAACATTGAATCGCTCTGGGGTCCACCAGAATAAAATATTAATCAAAAGATCTTAAAAAATGGTTGAGAACCCCTGTTTTAGATGAATGTTCATGATTTTGTTCATCGGTGAAGCATCAAAACTTTAAGGATAGGTCTCAAATTAACGAAATGGGATCAGATGCATACTTAATGACAGGTAATTTTGGAATTTCATACCTGTTTAGACCCTAACCAAAAATATTCCTGCCATGATAATCTACTCGATTTTTTTTTCTTGTTTATGTGTATCTAAGGTCAGATCTATATTCAAAGGCATTCCAACTCTCTTTACTCTTTTACTTGTTTCAGTCATTTGACTGCGGCCATGCTGGAGCACCGCCTTTAATCGAGCAACTCGACCCCGGGACATTCTTTTGTAAGCCCAGTACTTATTCTATCGGTCTCTTTTGCCGAACCGCTAAGTGACGGGGACGTAAACACACCAGCATCGGTTGTCAAGCAATGCTAGGGGGACAAACACACTCACACATACATATATACGACGGGTTTCTTTCAGTTTCCGTCTACCAAATCCACTAACAAGGCATTGGTCGGCCCGAGGCTATAGTAGAAGACACTTTCCCAAGGTGCCACGGAGTGGGACTGAACCCGGAACCATGTGGTTGGTGAACAAGCTACTTACCACACAGCCACTGACCATCCTGTCTCAAGGTAGCTGAGGTGTATCGAGAATTACATTAATCAATGTGTCCTACACTTATTTTTTAAAAAGTAGTGAGTTAAGAAAAACTATTGCTATTTCTAGCAACTCGAGTGACTACACAGTGGATCCCTCAATGGCTCCAGCTTGTAATGCAAACTAGTATTAAAATCTTTAAAAGCAATTTCACATTTCTCATTCCCAAATGCCTTCTCTCCGTGGACAGTCTTTGAACTGTACTATGGAACACAAACAAAATCCCAGGCTTCAGAATGGAACACTTTTCCAAAACTGACCTCATTGGAAATATCATTACAGACCCACCATCAGTGTTACAATTTTTTGTACAATAACATTGAAGAGTTGTAAGGAAGAATGCATACAAACCGTTTTTGTTAGCAGTGTATATGTGTGTGTGTGTTTATAAATATAAAATTTCATTTGAGTCTTAACCCTGGAGTTTATGATATTAAGCTCATCCACAGGTACAGGTTATCAGACCCATGCCTTAAAATCCACAAATATCTAGAGATTTTACAATTACAAACAAGACAAATGGAGTGAGCAAGTCCTGTCCTCATTTTACTCTGTGTGTTTGCAGAGAGAGATATGAACAAAAAAATATGACAAACAAACATTAACAAAAGCAAGACTGTGGTTGTGTTTGAATATTTATTTATAACAATTTAAAACAAAGTTACAATGAATAAAACAATATAATCAATAGGAAAATAACTCAAATGAACAAGCAGCAATGAATTTAGGTAACTAATGAAAAAGGACATTTTTATTTCAAATTTTCCTATTTACTTAGAGAAAGAAAAAAAGAAACCTAGTGGCACTTCTGGCAATTTTCAAAAGAAAAACGGAGACTTCTATGGAAGTAAAACTAGATTTTTGTTTTCAGCAACGGATGACCAATAGACATGGTTTAGTCTAAAAGAACTTATATATTTCTTTACTACCCACAAGGGGCTAAACACAGAGGAGACAAACAAGGACAGACAAAGGGATTAAGTCGATTACATCGACCCCAGTGTGTAACTGGTACTTAATTTATCGACCCCGAAAGGATGAAAGGCAAAGTCGACCTCGGCGGAATTTGAACCCAGAACGTAACGGTAGACGAAATACGGCTACACATTTCGCCCGACGTGCTAACGTTTCTGCCAGCTTGCCGCCTTGTCTATTAGAACTTATAAGGATAGTGTAATCTATTCAAGGTCACTGATTTTTTTTTTATAAGAAAAAAGAAAAATTCTGGCCAGTGTATTTTGCATAATAATAATAATAATAATAAAAAGATAGATTTATTCAAATTCTTAAATTCTTGCTGTCATAGCAGATACGCTGAATGCTTTTGTAGTGTAACAAAAAAAAAAAAAAAAAAAAAAAAAAGAATGAACATATGACCTTTTGTTCTAAAATGGGATAGTGATAATGGTAAAAAAGTTCATAAATTTCTCAAAGCCATGACAAAATGCTTTGGAAGTTTGCTCTCCAGCTAAGTGGCTTCAGGCTCAAAGCAACATACAACCCACTTATATATTTGACCGAAAGGGGTTTGTCAAATATGCAGGTCACACACACACACACCTGTTTACATTTCTACTCTAATAAAGTTACAAACAACGGCCAGTCTTGATGTTGTTATCACTCTTGAAAACAACATCTGCTTGCTTTGTGCCATTGAAGACGTGTGAAATAGACAGCTTATTTGGAAAGCTCACAGGGGTTAGCAACAAGGCATATGGTTGTAAAATATTGCTTTAATGTTTACAAATCAATTTCTCCACGTGTCAAGGCAAAAAAAAAAAAAACTGTTGTTTGCAGGCAAGTGAGGGAAAGCAACAGAGAATGTTTTTAGAGCTTGTGAGCAAAGCACAAAATCTGTACACAAGTCTAGCAATCAGCTGACAAAGAGGTTTACTTATAGGAAAATAGTTATAGTTTTTTTCTGCCCAGTATAATTTTCACGCACGCACGCACACTGAAGGGAAATTACTTGAACTGAGTTAATTATCGGAAAATTAAGTTAAGGGGTGTTGTAAAAAAAAACAATAAAATGAAAAGAAGCTTAACTAAGCCATAGTTGCAAACAACTGGATAAAAATTTCAAGAAATTAAGTTAATCTAAATGCTCTGAGGGGAAAATATCACATCTGTTTGCAAGTAATGGATAGGGGTAAATTTTACAGGGTGCTACTTTGGCGTGTGATCTACAACTCCAAGGGTAGGTTAGTTTTTAGTTCCTTTACATAGCAGAACTCGTGGCTGCCAAACTTGTGTGATCTGCATGCTTATTTCAATTATCATAGTGAATAATAATAAAAAAAACTAAGACATAAATGAAACATAGTTTTATCATTATCAAAATTACAAGAATTTTGAAAAAAATACATTTACAATGCTATGTACAAAGAAATTTATTGTAAAAAAATCTTTAGCCAACAGTTAAGAGTTTTAAAAATTGAAAAGTAAACTAAAAAATAACCCAAAGTAATTGCCCTTTAAATTATAGATCACACACCAAATAACTGACAAGTTATGATATTAGTTTCAGACTTTCCAGAATATGTTTGTTATCAGTTCTGTTTATGGCTTGTACTATAAGCCGAGTGCATAGGCATTGATGTAGCAGATATTCCAAATTTCGTCTGTGGTGAACCAAACTGATGAAGACTAACCAGATTTACGATAAACATAATCTGGAAAGTCCAAAACTCAAGAACTAGGTTATCCATTTTTCTCTGGCATTCCTTTCAAGGTAAGACGAATTTTTTTTTCTCAGCCCACACACATCTTTGCTTCTATACAGTGAAGCTTTACAATAGCTTAACAATGGTTATCAACTCCTATTTCCAGCAAACGTTGGTACTTTGCTGTGCCACTATTTCCTATTTATATTAAGAAAATAGAGATAATTAAATTATTATTTATTAATTAAAAAATTGACAAACATCCCTTGCAGCTGTTTCAATTCAAGCCCTTCAGAAAATTAATAAAATAAAAAATTACTTTTGAAGTCGAACCTCGTCAGAGGTGGTCTAAGATATACAAAATAGGTGTTCAATTCCTGCATGTTGAGTAGATGGCTTCAAATTTTTAACTGATAAAATTTATGCAAAAAGAACATAGAATAAAACCTGGTATAAATCTTAGAAAGGGGAGGAAGGTGGTGTATATTGGAGTTGTAAAGGAAGAGTTGATCAATATATTCATCTCAGGTGTTTAGTAAAAGAAAAACTCAAGTAGATATATTGGTATAAATGTCATCTAATGTGATATTATGTGCATCCATATTAAAGCAATAGAAAATTAGTATATAGAGTTTAATTCAAGTGTGTATAGTTACTATTAATATTTAATTAAGGTAGAAGACAGTCCAGGCAGTCTATTACTTATTGTAGATATCGAAAGGGTGAAAAGACTTAATACCAGGGTACATTAAAATTTGAAAATAAAATAAATGAAATAGGAGTGGCTGTGTAGTAAGTAGTTTGCTAACCAACCACATGGTTCCGGGTTCAGTCCCACTGCGTGGCATCTTGGGCAAGTGTCTTCTGCTATAGCCCCGGGCCGACCAATGCCTTGTGAGTGGATTTGGTAGACGGAAACAGAAAGAAGCCCGTCGTATGTATGTATGTATGTATATATATATATATATATTTAGTGAGGGAAGAACGAAGATTTTACAAAATTCCTTTTTATTATTTTCTACATATGTTTCAAAGGCTGCAAATTCCCTAATTCGGATTGAATAAGGAGACCATTTTGCAGCTTTCTCTTCAGGAAAATCCAGGAACTTAAATCTCCAAACAAATGCGCAGCTTTTTAGTATGGGAGAAGGCTATCCTAACTTGTGTGAGTTAACAGTGGCGTAATATCTGGAATTTCTGGGAAAATTACTGGCAATGGCTTGGCGAAACTGCAGGGGTAGGTTAGATCTTATTTGTTTACCATAGAGAATTACAAACCAAATATATTTATTCCTGTTTTTGTACTGGGTCGGGGAGTCAACTCTGACATTAAGGTGGGTATTTCTAGGTTGAATAATAGGTTTTGGCTTGCTATGGCCTCCCCTGGCCCGCAAATTATTTATGTTATCTATATTTATGTTTATCTATATTTAGTGTGTGTGTGTGTGTGTGTGTGTGTGTGTGTGTGTGTGTGTGTGTGTATGTTTGTGTGTCTGTGTTTGTCCTCCTAGCATTGATTGACAACCGATGCTGGTGTGTTTATGTCCCCATCACTTAGTGGTTCAGCAAAAGAGGCCGATAAAATAAGTACTGGTCTTACAAAAGAATAAATCCCGGGGTCGAGTTGCTCGATTAAAGGCGGTGGTCCAGCATGGCTGCAGTCAAATGACTGAAACAAGTGAAAGAGTAAATATGTGTGTGTGTATGTGTGTGTGGGGGCATGTTATTTGCACACATGTCTATATGTGTGTGTATTTGTATGTATGCGTTTCACAAGCTGAACGAAGTACCTAACTTTTGTTAGATACTTATGGGAACACTAATCATTTCACTCTTTCTACCTCTATTTTACCCCCTTTCTCAAATTTTTTTTTTATTTATTTTCCTTTTTTTCCCCCCACCCCACTTGTTATTTTTTGATTGATTCTAGTTTCAGCTCATGAGCTGTGGCCATGCTGGGGCACCGCCATTTGATATTTTTCTTTTTCTTTCTTTCGCCAGTAACAACGAGGAGGTTTTATGTGCATGTGTGTGCACCATTGGGTGGTGTGCCAGCATGTATATGAACATTTCATCAAGTTTTTAGTGGTGGAAAGTAGCACAAGCGAAAATTTGTATAAGATCCTTCTTCAAAAACATGAAACATTTGGGTTAGATGTTGAAAATAACCGTGGATAAGGATATGATAACGGTGCCAACATGAGGGGACACACGTCAGGTGTGCAAGCGTAACTTCTACAGAAAAATTCAAGAGCTTTTTTTACACTATAGTTTTGGGGAGACATAGCCAAGACATGTCTAGATGCAAATGACTTTTTTTGGAACTCTGCTGCATATTTACACTCTTTTTACCTCATCTACTAAAAGATGGGCTGTTTTTAAAAAAAACATGTGACAGGCGCAGGAGTGGCTGTGTGGTAAGTAGCATTGGTAACCTCACTGACAGAAGAGTGACTTTGCTTACCGTACTACGGTTTGGACGCGTTTTCTTCCCGGTAAGAGTTTTGCTGTGTTGTTAATTGTTGAATTCCTACTACTGAAAATTTGCCTTTAAACGTTGCTGAACTGTCTTGTTCTCCGGTTTTACCAGGAAATAATTGAATAATTTCTTACCGTTGAACTGTTAGCCACTGTGGCTTTTTATTTACGTGACTATATATAGTCCTGCCAGACTATTTTCGTGCCCCTCCCCCGAATGGGGGTGGGAATTGGAATTTTTGAACTGCTTTTTTGAACTACTTTGGAAGAAAAACTTTCTATAGGTTTCCCAGTTTTGTGGGAAACCAATACTCATAATTTTTGTGTTGTCTAATTTCAACAGAATAATGTCTGTTGAAATTATTCACGAAAGTAGTGCTCTTGAGGAGAGCAATGTTAAAAAATTTTCTGCGGTAGCTGCAGTGGCTACCGAGAACATTGACATCGATGTCAACCAGCTCGTCGAGCTATCTAAAAAAATGCAAGAGGAGGGTGGTGATGTTAAAATATCACCCTCCGCCAGTATCGTGGAGACCATAGTGTTTAAGACTTTCTGTCCACAAAGCAGAAGGTTCAAACACTTTGAAAAAAGCACCATCGAGAAATGCCTGTCCCCAATTTGGAAGGACATTGTGTACGTCACCAGGGGACGGGCATATGGCACTGTGGATGTTCGCTTCTCGGGGGAAGAAATGGCCCGCGGGCATTCTGTGAACCCCCTAAAAACCAAGGAGGTGGTACTTTTCTCAAGCTATAGAGGACGCAGGACGTCCCGGGTCAGGATTGTAGAAGCCCCTCCGGTAGAGGTAGTGGCCGCCCTGTTATATAAAAGGGCGAACAAAATAAAAATACTAGAAGTAACATGCTCTACCCCTCGATTTTGGCTCGGGCGTAACATTAATATATTAATTCAAGGAACAGCGGAGGACCTGCAGCTCCTTCCTGAGAGGGTGCTCGTGGGCGAGAACGTAGCCCTCAGGGTACAGGTCGAAGGCCGAAAACCCACCTGTTACGCCTGCGGCAAAAAGGGCCACATTCGTGTAGACTGTTCAGACAAAAGAAACCGCAGACACCAGGCCCCTCAGATAATAAAAAAGTCCCTACCCTTGCAAACACACCTACACCTACAAAAACAAAAAATCCCACTCCTGCTGTTACGGTGCCAACCCCAAAACAGACTGAAGAAAAAACCCAGCCCCGGGCCGACCAATGCCTTGTGAGTGGATTTGGTAGACGGAAACTGAAAGAAGCCTGTCGTATATATATATATATATATATATATAATATATATATATATAAGTGTGTGTGTATATGTTTGTCCCCCTAGCATCGCTTGACAACCGATGCTGGTGTGTTTACGTCCCCGTCACTTAGCGGTTTGGCAAAAAAAAAAAAAAAAGAGACCGATAGAATAAGTACTGGGCTTACAAAGAATAAGTCCCGGGGTCGAGTTGCTCGATTAAAGGCGGTGCTCCAGCATGGCCGCAGTCAAATGACTGAAACAAGTAAAAGAGAAAAGAGAAGAGGTCTTTCTGTAAAACCTCTCTCTGAAACATGATGGGAATGTAGAATAGAAAGTGTCAAACCTGTACGGAACCAAGCTGCTGAATCATTAGTTAGTCAACCGAGAGATTATCAAGTTTCTAGAAACTTGTAATCCATCAGTTGACAAACTAACGATTCCTGCACAAAAATATTTTTCATAAATCGTTTCATTGTCACTAAAACAAGTAGAATTGTGGCACTGATTTCTTTTTCAAGTAAATTATATGAGTAAAGAATTCCAGAGTGACACTATGGATGTTGCTTACTTCATTCCAAGAGCTTTGTAACTGGTTAAAGACACAGGGAAAATGGGTTTGATGAAGCTTTGATGGACGCTAATGAACTTGGCAAAGAGCTAGATACTGAGCCTATATTCAAGCACTCTCTCACCTTACTATTCATATGCCTCCCTCCTCCTACTTCGTTTGAACCCTTGAACCTTTAGAACCTTCTAGATTCTTCTACATTCAGCCACTCTGACGTCACTCCTTATAAAGAGACACTCATTATCGCCATGGGCTCCTTGAGAGCGGTCAGCTAAAAGTTTTTTGTGCATTTTGATGTCGACATAAGTTCCTTGATTTTCCTGATGAGAAATCTGCATAATGTACTCCTTATTCCTTCGGAATTAGGAATATGCAGCCTTCGAAACATATGTCGAGAATAGAGGATATTTGTTAACTAGTCGTTCAACTCCATTCTTTCATATACTTATAATTTTAAAATAAACATACAAATTTCCGCACGAAGACACGTAGTCTATGCCCTAGGGACGTAGCTTCAACCGTGTTCTTTCTGATGTGAATTTGCTACCCAGGTATCGGTTATCTTTCGAATTATCTTTAATAAGATAATTCATTCAACTACTCAAATATATATATATATATATATATATATATATATATATATATGTGTTAATCTCAGAGAATTGAATGCATGAACTGGTAGACTGTCAGCTTCCAAATATACCACCTTTGAAATCATGAGCAAAAACACTGTTATACCAGTCTAATATGTAGAGGTCTTCAAATGTTCAACTGCCTACCTTAAGAAGTCAGAAATATAAAAATTAAGGTGGTGCTCCAGCATGAGCAGTCCTATGATTGAAACCTAAAAAAGAACAGAACACACACATACACATACAAAAAAAAAAACATGGTGCAAGAATGAGATAAAAAGAAGGAAATAGATTTTGGATGAATCATGGAAAGTTACTGAGACATGAAAAGAACAAAAACCAATTACTGAAAGTTAGGAAGAGAAAAAGCTGGACCTTAAAGGGGAAATAGCTAATTATGGGAGTCTCAACACAGAGGTGAAAAGGTGTTCAAGAAGAGATAAAAGAAAATTCTTGAAGTGAAAACTGATGCAAGTGATAAATTACTCTATGTAAGAGGCTGTAGAGGAATTAGAATAGCTTATGCAATAATAAATGAGATTACAGGCAAGGAGATCAAAAAGACTGGGTTTGGATGAAAATGCACTGATAATTTCTGAACCACAGGAGGTGCCGGAAGTGATGGTAAAATGAAATATCTGTTGAAGGAATAGTAAAAGCCATTGAGCAACTGAAGAATGGAATTGCAGGAGAAATGCAAAAAGAAAAACATAAGCAGGTGACTGCTAAAGTATTATTGAGGCTTTCTCATGAGAAAGTTTGAAAAAAAAAAAGAAAAAAAACATCTGAAGGTTGGAAACTTCGAGCAATGACTAAAATACTCGAGAAAAGAAATAGAAATGAGAAGTTGCAGGCAGCAGCTATAAGAAGAATAGAACTGAACAACGTAGTCTTGAAAGTGTTCAGCTTGGTTGTCTTGAATAGGATACAACTTGCTCAAATCATTATACAGACAAACAAGCTTTGAACAACAGCAAAGGTGATACTGACAAGATACGTGGGCTCATGCCTTTTATACAACAATACATCAAATTCAGACAGCCTTCCATAATCACTATTCCGGCAACAAAGAATCAATATTAATTAACTGTCTCTCACATTAATTATCCCATTTTCTTTAACCATTTACTACATATCAGTCTTCGTTTGCTTCCCTCCAAAGATTCAAGGAGGGCATAGAGGATTACAACACACATTATTATCATTTATTACATTACATTCAACATACATTATCTGTTTCATTATCCTTCATCTTTTCCTTCACATTTCAGATATGCTGAAGACCCTTTTTGTCACTGCTCCACTCCACATAAAGTGTTAGTGAAAGCAAAGAGTTGTCAGACTTATTTAAAATGTTCTAATAAAATTCATTTCACTTAAAAAAAAAATTTTTTTAAATAAATTTCAGCAAACTGTTCTTGGACAGACATGAACTTTCATCACTAGCAGGAATGACAACAAAAAAAAAGTTCTTTATCAATAGATAATTAGGGTGATTTTAGCTAATTTTAGGGTGCGCTTTCTGAATATGAAGTTAGTTTTGCTCCATCACGTCAACATTTTGATACACAAGGATATTTTGTATTTTTTTCCCCTTTTCTTTCAACCACAAATTTTAATCTGAAAGTTTTCAAAAAATGCACTTTTGATATAGTTTTGCACGCTGATGATAAATACCACATTCGTTATTTGAGAAAATTTATAATAAAGTCAGGAGCATTTAGAGTTATGCATATTTAGTGCATGAATTTTAAGCCACTGTCCTCACAGCAGAAATTGAAAATATTTATTGTCATGGCAACTATGATTCATTAATTTTTCATAGAGTCAATGCCAAAAAGATCAAGCTGAGAATTGTGCATTCTCTACTGGAAGGTTACATGTCAGATATGTCACACTGGAGAGGGGGAGAACAAAAACCACCCCCAGCTGGTATTAACAGGATCTAGACAAATCTCTCTAAGTTAAAGTGTGAAATAGGAGAAAAGCCCCTCAATTACATTTTTTCTCTTTTTGAACTCTGACCCCAGATTCTAACAAGTTTAAGACAGCCAGAGTAAAGAACACCATAAAAACAGTTGCTTTGTCAGATCTGTAAATATTATTGTAGGTGCCATATGTTAACAACGCCATTTTTAGAAATGACCCTTCAAAGAGTAATGTTTGACGTCTACAAAAAGGAGCACTGCCAAAGTCTAAAATACCGATGAGAACTGGAGCAAATTAGTGGTGAATGGAAAACTACAGATCTCTAGAGCAGTGATTCCCAAGGTGGGGCCTGAGAAAATTCAGGTGGGGCGCGGGGCATAGACGTGGGCTGTGAAAATATTTGTACATGACGAGCGGTCATCGCGGGCACAACCTTAGATTCCGTCTTTCCTTTGAAGCCTCCACATCGGACACTCTCGCACCCCAGCGAGACAAAGAAGATCCCGCTTTCTTGGATTTGTGTCATCTCCCGAGACTTTCAATACTGTACCTTTCAATTTTAATATCTTTTGTTAGCCCTATTGAAAATGAGCAAACCAAACAAGAAGAAGACTCGTCAATACGCGGTGGAGTTTTTGAAGTTTGGATTCATTCCTGATGAGCATGATGAGCGTAAACCGTTTTGCTTATTATGTAATCAGACGATGAGCAATGAGTCAATGAAGGCAGGTAGGCTGGAAGCGCACTTAAAGGTAAGACATCCTAATAATTCTAATTTAGATTTGGAATACTTCAAATCATTGAAAGAAAAATTTAAAAACTGAACAAAACTCACTTCACTATTTCATGCAAAACAAGCACCTCATACTCGTGCCCTTGAAGCCAGCTACGAAATCTCCTTGCTTATAGCAAAACATGGAAAGAATCACACTATTGGAGAGCAACTGATTAAACCTGCTATCTCAATATTCTTAAAAACTGTATTACAAAAAGATGATGGAGATATCAGGACTATGCCACTCAGTAATAACACTGTCTCGAACAGAATAGATGAAATGGGGCAAAATGTTGAAAGCCAGCTCATTGAGAAATTAAAATTGCGTAAGTTTTCATTACAAATGGATGAATCCACAATCCAGGACAGTGAGGCTCTGTTATTGACTTATGTGAGGTATATTGACCACGAGGAGTTTCAGGAAGAGATGCTGTTCTGCGAATCGTTTGAAACCACCACAACTGCAAATGATATTTACATCAAAATCAAACATTATTTGGATGCAAACAAAATACCAAAGGAAAACTTACTGGCATGTGCGGCAGACGGTGCACCTGCCATGATGGGCAAGAATACGGGATGCTTAAAAATGATGAAGGATGAAAATCCAAACATGTTGACTGTCCATTGTGTAATACACCGAGAAAACTTGGTTGCCAAGAAATTGTCCCCTGTTCTTAACAAGATTCTTCAAAGTGTGATCAAGTGTGTCAACAGCATTAAAAGAAATTCTAAATCTGAACGTCTTTTTAAGCAGTTTTGTATAAATCAAAGTGCCGAACATGTTCGATTATTGCTTCATACAGAAGTAAGATGGCTATCAAGTGGAAACTGCTTAAAGAGGTTCATGGAATTATTTGATCAGATTAACGACTTTCTTAGTGATAAATGTGAAATGAAATTGCTGTCAACAACGGATGGAAAAGCATTTGTCAGTTATTTGACAGACATATTTGAGAAACTTGGAAACTTGAATAAACAACTTCAAGGTGCAAACATGACACTTATTGATGCAAAAGCAAAGATTTTTGGATTTATTACAGCTCTCGAATTATGGAAAAGAAATTTTCCAAAAGAAATTTCAGTGAACTTTACTGGTTGAGTAAATGTGAAATAACGAATGATGCTGGCATTGTAATTATTGATCATTTAAATATCTTGATAAAGGATTTCAATGACAGATTTTGCGATTTAAAGGCAATGAATTTTCGTTCTTGGTTAACTCAACCGCTTCTGATTAACGTTTCTGATGCTACAATCCAATACCAAGAAGAGTTATCAGAATTACAACATGATGAATCAGTGAAGACTTTGTTTAAATTGAAAGGTACAAAGATGTGGCTATATGACGAGGTTGAAAGAAAATATCCTAAAATTTCTACATCAGCAAGAGAGCTACTGATTCCTTTCCCTTCGTCTTATTTGGTCGAATGTGGTTTTAGTGCAGTTGATAATTTGCTCGAAGCCAAGAGAAACCGGCTTGAGATTACAAAACGTGGCGATTTACGACTGAAATTAACAAAGTTGTCTCCTCAAATTAAAAACTTGTGCTGTATGCATCAGGCACAGGGTTCTCACTAAATTAGTCGAGCTGACCGTCAAATAATTGAACTGAAAAAACGTGTTTCTTTATTCTTTATAAATTGACATTTTTTAAAAACATGAGAAATCGTAATAATTTTATCGATTTATTGGGTGTTATGCACTTTCAGTGCCTGTTGTTTCAATTCTCAAACTATTTTTTTGTATTTTGAATACAATTTTTTAATTTTTGATTTTTTTTCAATTGTAAGTAGGCCCACATGTACTTGTAAATGTGAGTGGACATGGGAAAAGGTGGGGCGTAAAAACTTTTGCTATGAAAAAGTGGGGCGCCGGGAAAAAAGGTTGGGAAACACTGCTCTAGAGTATCAGGATTTCCTCATTTATGACAATGGACCTGAATTGACAGAGAGAATTGTAATATTCGCAACTAAGCAGGCACTTTAACATTTAACCTACAATACCATGGTTTATGGATGGGACTTTTGCAACAGCCCCAAAAATTTTCCAGCAACCGTTACAACATCCAAGTTCCCCTTCGCCTTTCTGCGGTAATGTGTGTGTATGCCTTTCTGCCTGCTCAATTAATAACACAGATGTCAAGATACTATCAACACATAGAACAGGCATGACACTCAGATTATGGAGGCCATACACATAGTACTAAATAGACCAATGGAAAACATGAATGGAATAACATTCATAACTCACTGTGCGAGCTACTGTAGAAACAATACTGCTCTATTTTCAGTAACCCGAATGTGGTCGATCCAGCTGGTATCAGTGATATAAACCCTCAACTAACTATATCTGACATAACTTTTGGTGCTCCTGATATCCTAATAGAAATAAATAAGATCAAGCACAACTCGGCAGTAGGTCCCGATGGGTTCCCAGCCCCTATCCTGAAGATATGTCAACATTAAATAGCAAGCCCTCTGAGCTCAGGAAGAACTCACTTGACACAGGCTATATTCCTGATCATTTCCTTTCCCAGTCTGTCGTTTCAGTTTTCAAAAAAGGGAAACGAATCTCTTGCAGTGAACTACCGTCTGATTTCACTCATCTCTCATATCATTCAAGTATTTGAGAGGGTGGTGAGATCGCGAAAAACCCACTTCCTCGAAGACAACAATCTGCTTGAACCCCAGCCAGCATGGTTTCCGTGATGGTAGGGAATGCTTGTTGCAGCTTCTGCACCATTTTGTTGACATCTTAAAAGCTTTGGGTGAAGGCTCCAACACTGATGTCATACACCTTGATTTCAGCAAGGCATTTGACAGAGTGGACCATAAAATCCTGCTGAAGAAACTGTCTAACATGAAAGTTTGTGGAAAACTGCTGCAATGCATAAAGTGTTTCCTGACGAACAGAACCCAATATGTTGTGGTTGAGGGAATCTGATCAAGCTCAGCCAAAGTCAATAGTGATGTCCCACAAGGTACCACAGTAGGCCCACTCCTTTTCATTATCTACATCAATGATATAGTAGACGTCATCAAACATTCTACATTGAAAATCTTTGCAGATGATTCCAAGCTCCAGAAGGCCATAAATGGTATGGGAGACTGAAAATGCCTCCAGTCGGATCTGTTTGCCATTGTCCAATGGGCAGAAAAGAACAATATTCTTCTAAATGAAGATAAGTTTAATTTGATCGACTTTGGAAATGAGGATACTCTGAATCTATCATACGCCCTTCCCTCGGGCAACTTCCTAGTGTCATCCAACAACACCAGAGACCTTGGAATAATTGTTGATAACAATCTAAGCTAGAGTTCCCACAGAAACAGCAAGGTAGACTTGGCTCACAAGATGTGCTCCTGTCAGAGATGCTCGCACCATCATCCTTCTCTACTCTACTTTTGCCCAACCCCACTTTGAATACTGTTGCCCACTGTGGTCTCCCTGCATGAAGCAAAGCATTATGAAAGTGGAAGAACTCCAGAGGTCAATAAAAAAGATGACATAAAAATAGATGGCATAACAGGCATTGATTACGGGGGTCACCTAAAAAGATCTGTTTCCATTTTGATGTATTTTGCTATTAAAGAAAGCTGGACCAGTTGAGATAAAGTAGCTGTGTTGTAAAGTTGTCTTGAGTTCAATTTTTGTAGTGGGCAGATAGCATGGGGGGGGGGCCAAGTCTTGGGTGGATTTTAAAATTGATGCCAGCATCATTTGCGTGATATTAATGAAATATTTTCCAGATCACACAAATGGTGTAGCACTCACAGCAATGTTGGAGAGGAGAGATCTCATATATGACTGAGACGTGAATCACGATCTAAAAGACTTCACCAAGTGGTGCTGTTACGTTAGACATTGCCTGGGGCTATATTGGCCGAAACTTAACTAAGTTATCACAAACCTGACAACTAAAGACAGAATGATGAGAAAAAGACAAAGGAAGCCAAAAGACTCCTACAACACTATCAAGATGTGACTTTCCTTGAACAGGTATGATGATATCAAGTGAAAAGACAGGTGACTTTTTTGAACTAGAATGTGAAATGGCTACATGAAGTTTTGCTACTTCTTGTGCCTGTAGGAAATAGGCACTGGTCAGCAGGATTGGTCAGTTGGTCATGAGACCAAGGAATAACCGTATTCCATACTTACCACTAGTTCCACTTTTGGTGGGAAGGTTAAACCAGTGAATGTTAGAGCTATGCTGTCCAGGACTGAGTCCATGGAGGGGCCACCCAAAGCAGACAGGTCTAACCCTGGCAGTGCTAGGACTGCAACCTAGCTAACTGAAGGAAAAATGGAGAATTCCAAGAGGCATAAGATGTTTCAGAATGCAGTGGTTTCCTGATGGCATTGGATCGTGTCTATGGGTATCGTACGGTAAGAAGGCATAGCACAAGGATGACCTGCCACTGATTATGTATGGTGGCTTATGAATACAGACAGGAACTGTTTTCACAGACTCTTATTATCTCTTGAAACTTCTATGACCTCACACCGCAATGAACTCAACAGAGGTCAGCTTAACCACTCCTAGATGAATATCATTAAACAACAACTAGTTCCACTTGATTTGCGTTACCACCATTATACATTAAACTTGGAATCTTCAAAGATTTTGTGAAATCAACAGACTTTAGGGGCAGCCAGTCAAGTTGCTTAAAGACATCTTTCCTCAATTAAGCAAAGCCAAGACAAACCTTTAGCGCACTGCAGTCACAATTAGTCACTGATTGAGTTTTCTCTTGTGGCTACAGGTGCGTTGTGTAACCTTGAGAGGTGTGCACATAAATACTTAGCAAAGATATTTCCAGTAGTTTAAGCTGGAGACAGCCTACTTTCAATTCCGGAGGAGACTAAATTTCAGTCGTCGGATGCCATTTCGTAGTTATTCGCTTTCCACGAATACACAATTTCAAAAATTGATCGTAGTTTTATGAACTTTTCCGAGACAAAAAAATGCACCTGCATTTGTTGATGGCTTCCTGGAAGAAATCTTCAAAACCATGGTCTAAGTCAGAATCAAAGAACAATTCCCTTGAAAAGATATCAATGGTTAAGTAGTTGGAGGTGATGGTAAGGACAATGATGTACCAGATGGATACTATCATCCAGCATTGGCTGAGTTTAAAGAAAATACTGGCCAAAGTTGAGACAACTGAATTCAGTGATTACAGGAAGTTGGAAAAACAAGAAGGAAAAACAAAAAATACTATATAGAAGTTACTGTGCAATGCCAAGGACTGTGACAATATTTATAGCTAAGAGAGGCCTGGCATCAAGCGATCATAGGATCTAAGCACATTAGGAATGTTTTAAGGAGTTTGGGACCTTACTGCACAATTTGGCCCCTTTATGATGTGTCACTAGAAACCATTTTGCAATTTCAGAAGTGGTAAACAATCATGTTCATCATCAACCAGGGGCGTGCACTCTCAGGTATGCAAGGTATGTGTTGCATGCCCTGTGATTTTTTATCCATATCATCGGAAAATTAGATAAAATAGTTACTTTGTTTCAAAGAAAATCCGTCCAGTTGTTTTGGAAATATATTGTCTCCCCTTCTCCTCTCTCAGTGACTCGTACTTCTGCTTTGAGAAGTCATGCTTTGAGAAAACCCGCATGACAGACACTCCCTCTGTCTCAGTTTGTCCTGCCTCTCTCTTAGTGACTTGTTTAAAAGACATGCTAAGAGGATAAGGGCATTTGAAATATTTTTACCCCCTTCCTCTCTCTCTTAGTGGCTCGTCATGCTTTGAGAAGACCCGCATGACTTCCCTCTCTGTCTCTTTGTTAGTTTGTCCCTCCTTCCTCTCTCTCTCAGTGGCATGTCATGCTTTGAGATGACCGCATGATACCCACAAGGCTATGATGAATTAAATAATTTACATATGGCTATGTTAAAGCACAAGCGTTCTCAAAGGCAATATAAAATCTTTGATAGATCTTAAAATATTCGAGAATGTTCACATAGACTTACAATTAGATGCATGTAAAAATCAAAGCATACAACATCATAATGAGAAAGTCAGGCGAAACAGATCCATTCTGCAACGATTGATTGATGTTGTTATTTTTTTAGGCTTCCAGGAATTATCGTTTCGGGGTCATTTTGAATCTGAAGGCTCTAATAATAGTGGAAATTATAAAGAACTTGTATATGTAATCAGTAAATATGACAAAAAATGGAAAGCCATCTAGATACAGCTTCTATCTTCACCGGTCTGTCGAACAGAATTCAAAATGACTTGATCGATGCAATTCATAAAGTTATGTTGAATGAGATGCAAAAGGAAATCGAGCAAGCTAAGTTTGTTTCTATTTTTGTTGATGAGACATCAGATGCCTCAGCATATTCACAACTGTCAACAGTTTTACGTTATGTTACAGAAGACTGTGTGACGAAAGAACGATTTATCAGTTTTAGTGATGTTAGTGCAGATCGATCTGCAAATGCTTTATCTGAACATGTTTTTAAACGCATTGAGATGTGGGAATGTGGAAACAAATTGATTGCACAGACATGATGGTGCCGCTACAATGGCAGGACAACTAAATGGGTTACAGGCAAAAGTAAGAAAGAAATATGAATGCGCGATCTTTATTCATTGTTGTGCCCATATCCTAAATTTAGTTCTTTCACAATCATGCTCTGCTATGAAAGAATGCAAGATATTTTTTTGTACAATAAACAGACTGAGTACATTTTTTACGAAATCACCGAAAAGGGCTAATGCATTAGATAGCATTGTTAAAAAAAAGATTTCCGAAGGCAACAGCAATGGAATTACTCCTCACGGCTCATTATTACCACAAAGGAAAATTATCATTTCATAATCAGCCTTTTTGAGCACATCATTGAAAATCCTGAAGCATGGGATGATACCACCATAAATTCAGCAATTGGATTCTTACACACTTTAAAAGCTCCTGATTTCTTATTGTTGTTAGAAGTATTCAGTGAGATTTTTTCTTTTACTGACGTCTTATTTAACATCCTCCAGAGTAAAAGTCATGACATAGTGTATTGTAAAGAGCAGATAGAATAAACTAGAACTGTACTCGAAAACAAACTTGATAATTTTTCAATCTTTTATATGTTAGGGAAAAAATATGGAGTCGATGCAGGAATCGGAATTCATAGATCCAAGAATATATCTGTTGAGCCCCAACGACATTATAAAATGCTTTATAACAAAATCATCAGTACAATAGTTAACTAAATAAAAATACGATATTCATTCTCAGAAGAATGTAAATTCATGGAACTTTCAAATTTCAACAAATTTGATGAGTATTGCAAGCAATTTAAAAATCATGGGCAACAGGACCACTCTTCTTAAATAGTACCAGGGCGACGTTTTTTTTTTTATTCTAGGTCATACGGGAGTTGCATATTCAGAATCTCCCATATGTAAATTGTAGGGATATGAAAATTTTTTTACTGAAAAATTGCCGCGGGGGTGGGGGTGGGGCAAAGAAAAGAAATTCATTGCATGCCCAACCCCTGAAGTCACCGCACGCCACTGTCATCAACCATCTATGAAGAAATTGTTCTGCACATGGCAAAATGTGTTAAGAATCATATTGTAGCAGAACTTAAAACTACAAAGTATTTCTCTATTTCTGTCGATTCAACACCAGACTGAACTCCTAACAATTACGTGTGTAAGGACCTCACTTGGCCCTGCCGGGTTGGGATTCAAAATTGAATCTAAGAATTTCCACTTGCTGACCAAGCAGGAAAATCGCTTTGTCCTGTCAAAAGATACAGTGATTGACGTGTCTCCACTTCGCCCGTGACCTTGCAGTATCAGGGGAAATTAAAATGGACAACAAACGACCTAAATGTGTATAAGCTACTCTTATAAATGATATATCCATCTTTCTAGCTGAAATGAACCGTTAAAAATACCAGTGCTCGGCAAACAGAAAGTTAGAGAGAGAGCCTCAGCTGCCACACTGAAGTGTTTGTGACCACCACAATCAAACGCAACATACAGCTTGGCAGCACCGAATACAGCCTCCCCATCAGTCACTCTCTACTGCTCTCTCACTGGCTGACTAGCATCTTCACTATCAGCCACTGTTGAGAACAACAGGGTCTATATAAGCTTGACCCTTTCAACTTTATGAATTCCCAGCCTCATACATTCATTCTATCTCACACTGATATCTAGCAGACAAACCGAAACCAAGCAGAAACCCTACTACACAAAAACAACTTGCTTTTTGTTTATATGTATGCCTACCAGCCGTGGTTTGGCATCCCCCCAACAAAAAAATAAAAACCGAGAATAAAATTTGGTCCTCACAACTTTGGCCACTGTCCTTTCCTGGAGTCATCTTCATCTACCACTGTTACATATGTTATGTTCATTCTGGGAAACTAATAGAAAGGCTTTTAACTTCCTTGTAGACTGGCTCTTGCAAAACTAAAAGCACTGGCTACGCCTATCTTAGAATTTCTTAAAAGAGAGGGTATAAATTTTGGTAGTCGTTGGACTGTAAGTGCCAGTCCTCTGAAAATAGTAGTAATATTAGGTTGGCAACTAAGTTCCTACCGTTTTTTAAAATTTTGGAATCTATTTTTTTCAAGAATTATTTCTGAATCATTTTGGAATCTATTTTGTTTTTTTTTTCTACCTAATTTTTGTTTATTTTCAGATCATTAACATGGAATGTCAAGTTAAGAAGAACGAGCATATTTGACACCGCCTCCTTTTTGCTTTTAATCAAGGTTCTAAGGCCACAAAAGTTGCTTGCGACATTTGTGCTGTGCATGGAGAGGGTGCCATAGCTGAAAGAACCGCTCATGATTGGTATGCCAAGTTCAAAAATGGAAATTTTGACCTCAAAGACGCACCTCGTTCTGGCCGTCCAGTTGAGTTCAATGAAGAGCAATTAAACCAACTTTTGGATGAAAATTCTCGTCAAACAATGTGGGAAATGGTAGAGAAAATGGAATGCTCCCACAGTGCTATAGAGAAGCATCTTCACTTGATAGGAAAGGTTCAGAAGTATGGAGCATGGGATCCATATGCTTTAAATGATAACAACAAAAATCAATGAGCCACAATCTCCGTTGGTTTGCTTGCTCGTCACCGCTCAACTCATGGACACAAGCAACGCTTTCTTTACTGAATCGTTACTGGCGAGGAAAAATGGTGCCTGTACATCAATATGAAGCAGCGTAAGGAATGGCTTAGAAACCGGTAAACAAGAAACACTGCACGTGAAACAAGATCTTCATCTGCGTGAAACGATGTTGTGCGTATGGTGGGGCTGGGAAGGAATTATCCATTATGAATCAATTGCTGCACGACAACGCCTGCCCTCATATTGCCAATATGACCAAGGAAGCCATGATTTGGCACCAACGGATTTCCACCTCTTTCGATCTTTTTCTAGGATATGCGCGGAGTTTCGTTCAATACTGATGCAGAATTGAGAGATTGGTTGGATCAATTTTTTGAGTCGAAATCGGGTGATTTCTACCAACAAGGTATTGAAAATCTAGTTGAACATTGGGAAGAAATTGTAAACAACAAGGGTGATTACATTATTGTTACTTAGTTATTATTTTTTTTATTTAACTTTTTTAAAAATTTATATTAAAAATAAACGGTGGAAACTTGGTTGCCATCCCAATATATCAAATCACTACACAGGAATGCAAGTCGCACCTAACGCAAAAAACTCAGCTACAGTGAATCTTGTTGAACAATTTGCTGGGTCTTGCTATGCTAAAACTATTACGCTGGCTTCACACAGAAGTTATAGGAACTTTTGTTCTGCGTTGACGCACAGATGGGCAAACTTAATGAAATCTCTAAGGAAATTAAAAGCGGACAAACTTAGAAGTGCTTGTCAGACACTCATTGGTTAGCAAAAGCTGATGATATTGAAGCCCTCAATGATGGATATAACTGCATTCAAAAGGCACTCAGACAAACTAATGATGATTTATCAGACACTGACAGACAAAAAAGATTATCTTGAAACTGCTGTTAAGAGCGAAGATCTGGAATACAATTCTTGTATGGCTTAAAGCTTTTCAAGAAGATGAAGCTGATTTCAATAAAGTGACGGATCTCCTTGATTCTTTGGAAAAAGATTTTGAAATCACTTCTGGATAGGTATGAAGTTGGAACTAGATACCAGGAATATATGTGGAAACACAAGCTTCAAAGTAAAAAGTAGGCTATGAGGCAAGTCTACCAGACTCAGAGGCTGCAAGAGAGAAAAACTCAGAAGGAGAGCATTCAACACCATTTTAGATCAGATATTTATTGCTTTACAAAAATGCCAAGCAGCCCATCAAAAAGTCAACTAATGTAGTTTACCTGATGCAGAGACAAGAACTGAAGCTGAGAAACTCATTACCACTTTACCAGATTGTGGTGTCGGTGGAGAGGAAGTAGGGCTTGCAGGGTGCATGCACGGTAGGAAGTGGAAGCGGCGAGGGACGACGCACGTGTGGCATTGACCAAGCAGCAGTTGCAGCTGAGACGAGGAAGGCACAAGACATATCGAGCTGGCTGAGAGAGATCTGAACTTCGCTGAGTTTCGGTAGACTAATCTTCGCCGAGGTAAGGCCTAATTGTATTTCCATTCTCCTTTTTTCTGTTGTCCTCTTTCATCGTTCACACCACAAGCTATTTCGGCATATAAACAATCGGTTTTATAAATAAAAATGATGAAGAGTGCCCGTGTTTCACACGAACTTATAACACCGTTTAGCGGCGACACAGGTGTAGTCGCTTGGCTGAAGAAAGTGAAGTTGGAGGCGAAGCTCCATGGTATAGGTGACCTGGCGAGCTTCATGCCGCTGTACTTGGATGGTCCAGCTTTGGCGTTGTATCTAGAGATGGAAGAGACAGACCAACTTAACACGGAGAAAGTGGAAGTCCGGTTGATGGAGGCCTTTGCGGAGGGAATGTTCGAGACATACGCTCGCCTGGGTAGAACGAGATGGACGTGTTTGCCAATGAACTTAGAAGACTGGCTAAACTGGGGGGTTACGAGGGAGAGTCGCTGGACCGGACGGTTAGGTTGACGTTCGTGACTGGCTTTCCCGACAACATGTCGGTCGAGCTACAGAAGCTTCCGAATGTGAATTCGATGCCGATGGCGGACATCATATCTCGGGCACGTGTACTAGTCTCGTGCAGCAGGATGACTTGGTAGCAGCGACTGCAACGTCGAAAAGTGGTCCAGCTAGGAACAGCGGAGAGGGGCTAAAGAAAGAACATGTGCGACCGTTCAAAGGACAGTGTTTCTGGTGCCAAGGTCCACACATGGTGTGTGACTGCATGTCACCCAAGCCTGAGGTGATTTGCCACCGGTGTCGAGAGCCGGGGCATATAGCCAGCGAGTGTCTGCGGGAGACTACTGCGCTGGTAGTTGTCCCTTTGGATCAGTAGAGGCGCGTTTATCATCGCTACCTGTGGTTGACATTCTGGTGGAGGGGAAGATGTCGTGAGCCCTTGTGGACACGGGCTGTACAACGACCCTGATGACTACAGAAGTGACAGAGACGGGGAGTGGAGGAAGCAGTGTTAGGGCTGTCAAGGGAAGAGAAGTACACTGCAAAGGGGTTACAGATGCGCAGATTGTAGTGCAGGGACTACAGCTGACATTGCAAGCGATTGTGGTTGGTCACTTGGTGGACGAGATTGACGTGGTGATGGGGATGGATGCAATCACCCGCTTGGGAGGTGTCACCGTTAACGAGGCTGGTGTAACGTTTGGGTTAGCGGGGAAACCGTGTAGGGCGAGACCATGACTGATTTACAGGATGCATCGTAAAGAATTCCTGATGATATAAAAAAGTTTTATTTTACTAAATTTCATTTGTGATTGCACAAAAATAAGTAAAATATGCTCCTTGACCTTCAATTCTTCCTGTCCACTCCATTGTTTCTTTACATCCAGCAAGTAAAATGTTTCAATATAGAAGCTATACTTGTCAATGGATGTAGTGCACCAACTAACCCAAGTACAACAGGTCAGGGGTCAATTCAACTAGCCAGCAACAAACATAACCCTATCTGACCTGATTCCACCCAAACTGCTATGGCAAGCCAGGACTCACTACCACAACAACAACCAGCTACTGCATTGGAAGCACCTTGTTTGGCACCACTATCTGACCTGATTCCACCCAGCCCTACTATTGCAGGTCAAGATTCACTGCCACTACAGCAACAAAAACAGTCTGCTACTGATACTACAATAGGACCACTGACCACTGAGCCCAACAGTATAGAAAAACGTCTACTGTGCCCATGTCAAAAATCCTGTCATTACCAGTCTCAAGGCAACTGTAGATTTGGCCCCAGCAGCACCAACAACACGGGATGCTGTGCTTTTTTCCATCCTACCTTATGCCATAGACTTGTTAAGGGCACCTGTCCATATGGTATAACAGAAAAAAACTGCGCTCACCTCCACCCCAAATACTGTCCTAAATACAGAGTCCATGGCCCCGATCCTAAATATGGATGCACAAAAGGCAAGGGAAGCACCTTCTTCCATCCTAAACTGTGCCAAACTTCTGTGTCACTAAGGATGTGCCTGAACCCAGAATGCAACCACCACCATCTGAAGGGCACAAAACGATCACAGAATAAATATAAACAGGAACAGAGGAAATCTAGGACAACAACAAGAACAAAATACAACCACGTTTCCCCTCCTACAATCAAACAACGTAGACAGAACCATGAAAAAACACCAAATAACGCCAACATGAAATATGTATCCTCTGACCAAGTGACAAACCAAACAAGTAACTCTTTTTTACTGACATACCTAGAAAATATGAAGGCCGACCTAAGCCAGGAGATCCAGCGAGCTATCACCAACGGTCAGCGAAAAAACGAATACCAGTTGAATTCTAATTCGAAAATAATAGAATTCATACACTTCAATGAATGTACAGTAATTTACCATCCTAATGAGGTTCAATCGTGTTCTAGAAAAGAATGGAACACATTCAACCATTTCCATATTATATGGAATTCAATCATCAGACCTGGCGAGAATCAGCGCCTGAAATACATACAAAGCTTATATAAGAAAGCTACCAATTTAGATCGATTCATACCTGAGTGCCAAAGAGTAAAATTTCCTAGTAGCATGGCAAACTATTTCTGCCAAGAACCGAGAAAAGTATTAATTGCAGGCACAGACGACATAAATAAAACATTTACTGAATGGTGTCAATGTGAATATATACCAAAACCTACACAAACTGAGATCGCAACTACATCGAAGCAAGTCGTCAACGACGAGCCATCCTTCAAAAGTAGAATTGGAACGACTAACTTTATTCAATTACCTTACTTACATTTTCACTAGTAAGAGATTTCGTAACGAACAAGAAATGAAATCTCACTGGCTGAACAGAGTTAACAGGTAACAATGACAATTTCATGAGGGCGATTAGTCACCCTATGTATGATGCAGTTATGAAAAAAGTTCTGGAGTGCGTGAAATTAAAAATATTAATAACACCATTCATTAAAAAATTTGAAGATATGAACTGGAGTTACTTCGAGAACGATACTCGTCACTATCTAACAAAAGAGGTTTCTCTGAAAATATTCCACTCCATCTTAATGACACAGGAAATTGACGAAAGTACCTTCGTTAACAACGTTTGGTATTTATTGAACAAGAAACTACCAAAATGTAATCTCCTTGTGTTAAGGGGTTTGCCAAATACTGGCAAATCAATGGTTGCTCGAAGTATTGCTGAGCTGTTCACTCACGTCAGCACGATCCAGGGGACAAGTAGTTTCCCATTCCAAAATTTGCTTAATGTAGAAATAGGTTTAATCGAAGAACCGAATTTCACTTTAGAAACCCTTCAGACTTTCAAGAAGCTTGCTGAAGGGATTGACACTGAAGTGTCTGTCAAATTTAAACCAGACCAAATTGTTCACAGAACACCATTGATAATTACATCAAACAAATTCGACAGCAACGCGCCTTTACACGAAAGACATGCTTTCATAACAAGATACCCAGAGTATCTATTCAATAAATCTTCTCCCTTCCTTCAATATGTAAAGAAAAAGATTAATCCTATTATATGGAATGTTTTATTTTATGAACATTGTTTTTCTTCTCTAATTACTGACGATGGTTCCTCATCAGATGACAATTTATGTCACATTCTAGAAGAGTACGAAAAACCCACAAACAGAGACGCCGACAAAGAAAACAGAAGACCAAGTGGATTTCGGACTCTGTCTAATAGTGGAAGCGGGTCAACCGTTAGAGTGTTCTCCGAAACAGACGAAGAAGAACAACTCCCAGAAAGAAAAAGAAAGTTCAGAAAACTGACGTAGAAACCAAACTACGAATCTGATAGTGAACTATCAGATACAGAACTGTAATTCTTTTTCATTTTTCATTTTCAATTATATAATTTGTAATCTGTAATATTAAATAAAAATGTAAAAAAAAAAATTTACTGACATACCTGGAAAATATGAAGGCCGACCTAAGCCAGGAGATCCAGCGAGCTATCACCAACCATCTATGCAAATCACAAGGACCACTCACCCATTACCAACTTCCCTTACCTCGACATTCCTGTTAAATGTACGTGGCATCAACCCATCAATCATTGCCCAAAAATGGAAGATTCCCATAGAGAGAGAGTCAGCTTGCTGAAACGGCACATTGCTTCCCTTTCTTTATTCTTACAGAAACTCACCTAAACAGCACACATATGGATGCCGAAGTGAAAATAAAAGACTTCACCAGCATCCAATTAAAGGAGGGACAGCCATCTTTCTCCATCACTCCTTTTCAGTCAATGCCAAGGACCTATTTTCCAATGGCTTTTGTGAATCTAAAGACATAATCATTGTCGGTCTTTACAGGCCTCCCCAAGCACCTCTGAAGTGCTTTGACGAGTGCCTCAACAAAATCAAGTCCTTCCTTCAAAAATACAACTCCAGAAACATACAAATGATGGGTGATTTTAACCTCCCTCATATAAACTGGCCCACAAATACTCTGAAGTTAGGCAAATGCTCTACATCAGATAAAGCAGCACCAGAATTACTCTTTAATCTAATGAATAAATTCTTCCTGACTCAGCTAGTGCTCGAACCAACAAGACAGAAGAAAACGATCTTGGATCTAATATCAACCAACCATTCTAGCTCCATTCACAGTATTTCAGTTGAAAAAAACTCTCCTCTCAGACCACGACATGATACTCTGCAATTTTAATTCCCAGCAAATCAAAATCAAACCACCCAATCCCATCCATGGCACTCATTTGACAACAAACTTTCACAAAGCGAACTGGGCAGCAATCAGAAAGGATCTGTCTTTCATTGACTGGTCTTTCACTCTCAGTTCCACCCAAATTGAGACCGCATGGCAGCACTTTGAGAACATTGTCACCTATACATGCTCTAAACAAGCTCCTACGAAATCCACTAACATAAACCGGCTCCCTAAAGAGAAAAAAAACACTCATCAGGCGCATCAAAAGACTCAATAAAAAAATCAACTAATTAAAATATTCCCACATACAACAACAATGAAAAGGCTGGAGTTGGAAAAACTTCATCTGCAGACCGACATGAAAACTTCCATTGAAAATCAATGAGCTGCGGAGGAACAGTGAGTAATCAAAATCATCAAACAGAAGTGTTCTATTATTATGCAAATAAACATAGAACCACTATCTCACCCACTGGGCCATTGATCGATGATAACAGCATTCTCCAACACGATGCTAAAGAAATGGCAGAAATAATACTGCTCTGTCTTTAGTGATCCCACTGATATTGACGTAAGAGAAGCGAACGAAGTTGATTCCCAACATAAAATCTCAGACATAACCTTCACTGCCTCTGGCATCGTAGCAACAATAAATAAGGTCAAATACTACTCTGCTGTAGGCCCTGATAGATTCCCCGCTAGTCTCCTGAAGGAATGTAGACATCTACTTGCAGTCCCTCTGACCAACCTCTGGAGAAATTCTTTAGACACCGGTTATATACCGAAACAGCTCCTATCCCAGTCTGTCATCCCAGTTTTCAAACAGAGAAACAGATCCCTCGCAGTCAACTATCGCCCAATCTCACTCACCTACCACATCATTAAAGTGTTTGAAAGCGTGGTAAGATCAAGGATAGCTGACTTCCTGGAGACCCACAAACTCCTAAATGCAGATCAGCATGGCTTTCGCTGTGGCAGGGACTGTCTAACACAGCTCTTACACCACATTGAAGATACACTTAAGGCCTTGGGAACAGGTTCGAACTCTGATGTCATATATCTTGACTTCAGTAAAGCATGCAACAGGGTTGACCATAATATCCTACTCTCAAACTAGGCAAATGTTGGAATCCATGGAAAACTTCTACACTGGATTAAATATTTTTCTGGCGAATAGAACACATGTTGTGGTCGATGAAGTCCACTCAGGCCCAGCAAAAGTCACCAGCGGTGTCCCTCAGGGGACTGTCTTGGGCTCACTCCTCTTTATAATTTACATAAATGACCTTTTCAGTGTTGTAAATCACTGCAAAGTAAAAATATTTGCTGATGACACTAAGCTCCAGCAAATCATTAATGAAGAAGAAGACCAAATTCAACTCCAGTGAGGTCTATATGAACGCGGGAAAATTTGAGCAGATGCATTTTGGAAGAAAGTCTATACTAAAACAGCCATACTCTCTTCCTTCAGGGCAACTGCTCACAAAATCTAATAATATTAGAGACCTGGGTGTAATTGCAGATAACAATCCCAGTTGGAGTGCCCATATCAACAATAAGGTCGATATAGCTCGTAAGATGAGCTCCTGGTTCTTAAGAACCTTCCGGTCCAGAGAACAAGGTGTCATCATTCCACTTTTCTCCTCCTTTGTACAGCCACACCTCGAATACTGCTGCCCCTTGTGGTCTCCCCATACAAAACAAAACATCTCGAAAACTGAATCACCCCAGAGGGCACTCACTAAACGAATTGAAGGCATGGCTGCTCTCGATTATTGGGACCACCTTAAAGCCTTGAAATTCTACTTTCCCCAGCGTCGCCGTAAGCGGTACATCATTTGTACGATGTGGAGAATATATCGCCAACTTTGCCCAAATGACCTGAACATTAGCTTCAAGGTTCATCCGAGTTGGGACCACGGGCCATACGTCCCCTGCCCAATTTAGGATCAGAGCATACGTGTACACTGCGACACAATTTCTTTTCTTCAACAAACCCTGCCCTGTTTAACATCTCATTGACTATGTCATTGTACGTCGTTCTGATCGACAAGATGTAAGTCTTACATGCTCTTACAGTATAGGGAAATGTTGGTTAGATCACAAATTGATCTGCTCCACAATCAAGATGAAAACCAAACGCCTTGTTCGAAATCAACGTAGTTCTCCCATCAAGGAAATTGATGTGGACAAGTTGAAGGTTAAGGAGATCTTGCAGTTGTTTCAAACGGTTGCTGATGAAAAGCTGTCCTCCATTATATGTGGGAATGACATTGAGGCATCTTGGTCAGAGTTTAAAACTGCAGTGTATGACTCTGCCAAAGAGTCATTAGAAGGAAGAACCAAGATTGGTTTGATGAAAATGATCCAACCATCCTCCCTTTGCTCAGAAACATGCATCATGTGTGGATTACTGACAAAAATTCCTCAGTTGGCACAATCTCGGCTCTGGGAAATGAAATAAAACTGGTGGAAATTGAAAGCCCAGGCCTTACAAGATGCAGCGGATAAGTGCCATTTTAAATCTTTCTACCAAAATCTCAAAGGTGTCTTTGGTCCCATCTCAAAGAGGGCATCTCCAATATTTTTGTCAGATGGCACTCTCCTTACCGATAAGAAAGAGATTACTAAGTGCTGGGCTGAACATTTTTCAAATGTTTTAAACAGAGAATCGACAGTGGATCAGGAAGTGATTGATAATCTTCCTCAGAAGCCAACCATCGAGAATCTTGCTGACAGTCCACCCATGTCGGAGGTTGAAAAGGCTATAAAGCAATTGTCAAATGGTAAGGCTCCATGTGATGATGGGATACCTGCAGAAATATACAAATGTGGAAGCCAAATGCTAATCAGGAAACTAAGTGCTCTGTTTTCTTCAATATAGGAACTTGGTACTGTGCCACAACAGTTAAAAGATGCTTCAATTATTCACCTATTTAAGCACAAAGGAAATAAATGTGAGTGTGATAACGATAGAGGAATTTCTCTCTCATCTGTTGCTGGTAAGATTCTAGCGTGTGTAATCTTAAACAGACTCAATGATTCAATTTGTAAAACTGTGCTCCCAGAAACCCAATGTGGTTTCCGGTCTGGAAGAGGCACTGTGGATATGATCTTCAGCTTAGGGCAACTACAATAGAAAGCAAGGGAACAGAATAAGGACTTGTTTGTTACCTTTGTTGATCTCACTAAGGCATTTGATACCGTCTCCAGGGATGCCCTGTGGACTGTTTTGAGGAAGCTTGGTGTTCTAGACAACATGTTAATGTGATTGTCTCCTTTCATTATGGAATGATGGCATCAGTACGGTCTGACTGCGAACAAAGTGAACCATTTGAAGAGTCAAATGGAACCAAGCAATGATGTGTCCTTGCTCCGATCTTATTTGCTCTTTTCTTTTCAGTGATGCTTGAAACAGCCTTCAAAGACACCTCGGAAGGTGTAGGTGTTGAGTATCGATCAAGCAGAGGGTTATTTAACCAGCAGCGGTTCAAAGCCAAAACCCGGACTTTTGTGCAGACTGTTCTTGATCTCCTTTTTGCTGATGACTGTGCTCTTGTCACCCATAGTCTTGAGGACATGCAGAACATCCTCAATAGCTTCTCTGATGCATGTAAGGCCTTTGGTCTTACAATTAGCATAACGAAAACTGAACTTATTCACCAGCTGAAACCAAACTCTTTGCCCTCTTCACAACAAGTGGTATATGTTGATGGTAAAGCTTTGAAAACAGCATCTTCTTTTACATACTCTATTGTGTCTGATGATGCAAAATTTGAAAAAGATATCCAAAACAGAATCAGTAAAGCAAGTGAAGCATTTGGTAGGTTGCGACACAGACTCTGGAACAGCCACGATGTGTCTCTGAAAGTAAAAGTAGCAGTCTACAAATCTGTTGTTCTATCTACTCTTCTGTATGGTGCCAAAACGTGGACCTTGTATTGCAAGCATATCAATCAGCTTGATTCCTTCCATATGAGATGTCTGCATTCTATTTGCAATGTTAAATGGCAAGATCGTGTTCGAAATAGTGAGTTGCTGGAGAGGTGTGAGATCACTGGTATTGAAACATTTTTGATTAAGATGATACAAATGCGGTGGTCTGGTCATCTCGTAAGAATGGATGACTCAAGAGTTCCAAAGCAGCTTTTTTACGGGCAATTGACAAATTCTTCCGTCCAACAGGGCGTCCTCTTCTTCGTTACAAGGACAAACTAAAAGATAATCTGAAGCGTTGTGACATTGCTCTGAGCTCCTGGGAGAGTGCAGCAGGGGATCGCAGCAAATGGAGGAATGTGTTTTCTAAAGACTAGAGAATTTGAAAGTAACCGCCTTCATCATAGGGAGGCCCTTCGTGCAAATTTGAAAGCAACGCATCAGCAAAATCTACCAAACATTGATTGTGTGTGTCACTGTGGGTTTAAAGCACGAAGCAAAGCTGGGTTAGCTGTCCACTCGAGAAGACATTTTGAACCAACGAATACATGCAGGTGTACCATTTGCAAGAAAGTGTGCAAGACATCTGCTGGATTGAAGGTACACATGCGGTGTCACAAGCTTAGGAATTGTTGAAGGTTATTTACTGAACCCTCATTCATCGTCTTCAATGAGAAAATCTCCTTCAAACGAGCCCATAACCTACGAGACCTCTTGGTCCACAGCTTCTTCCCTGACCCTACCTCCCAACCTGGCTTGTTCCCCTGCTCCCGCCCATGTTACCACACTTGCCCTTACCTCTCCAACACCACCCTCCGCACCGGCACCCATCATCGACTCCTTCACCTGCACCTCCAGCAATATCATCTATTGCATCTCTGCCATTCCCTGTACATCGGACAAACGGGACACCGCTTGGCATATATATGTATATATGTGTATATATGTATATATGTGTATATATGTATGTATGTGTATATATGTATATGTATATATGTTTATTACACACATGTGAGTGAGAACATTTTGAGATATTTTTGGTATCTAACATATGTCAGATACTGCGAGCGCTGCTTCTGATTGGTCAATCCATGGTGATGACTCGAGGTCACGGTGACGGCACTACTTTTGTCATTCATAAGTTACAACTAAACTTCATTCATTACTTTCACGAGCAGGTAGAATGTAGCCATGTAATTAAACAAACATACTATCTTTTTTATACCAGATATCACATGAAGTCATATACACATAAAATATAAACATTTCTGGTGGTAATTCAATTTTTTGTTGCCAAAAAAAATCACAACATATTTCGTCTGCTCGTCGATACTCTTGCAGTGCAGGTAGATCTATCAACAAGATGGCTACTGTTGTCGATATCAAGGTGAATGATTTTGTTAAGATTGATGGTAAAGATGGGGGAAGAGTGTTATCCGTTGTTCAACCTCTTGGAACATACAGAATGTTCAAAGTGAAGATCAATACTGGCCAAGTTCGACATGTTGCTGGATATAGGTTAAAGGTACCTGAAACAGTGTCATCGACAAGTGGATTGTCATCGAACCCTAGATCTAAAATCCCTGACGAGGTGTACAACGAACTTCTACGTGACGATTTCTTTGATGTATATATATATATATATATATATATCTAAAATCAAAAGGAAAACAAACATGACGACTAACCTGCAGGCCTGCAACAGACGAAATTGGTCTGATTATGAAATTGATGTCTTAATTAACACATGGTTCTCACTTTCCCAAACAGAAAATTGAAATGCTTTATGTTTGAATGAGATTGCCGTAAAAACATCGCAAATAGTCAACACACGATCCGTCAAACAAATTCGTAGCAAACTGAAGCATATCAAAGTCTCTTTCAAACTAACTAAAAGCCATTTTGAAAAACTTCTTTATATAATGAACTTGAATTTCAACCAAGGTATGATCATTCTGGAATAGACAAATTCGTTCAAGGTAATCAAAATAAAAACAATCTTTATCAAAAATAAAAAAAAGCCGGACGGTAGCAACTCTGAACCTTCATCTTTGAGGGGAATGTTATCCAGTATTGAAAGATATCTGAAGTCAAAACACTACTCGACGTCACTATTCTCGGACGGTCATCAGTTATCAGTCATTTCAGCTGAAAACTTAGCGCTATAAAGTCGGACTATCTTCCTGCGGCATGACATCTTTTACAGTTACACATTGTGACGTCACTGACGTGAAATCAAGCTGTATTCATGCGTGCCACGATGTGAAGAATTTAGTTATTGGGTTAACCCCTTACCCGGCAGAAACGAATATATGTGTTTTGACTGAAATCGATTTTTTCTATCTCTGGCGAGTTAACTCATCAAAAGATAGACTCGCCAAAATCGACAGCAAACGAGTTCCTTCGTCTATTACAAACTCTTTTTTGACATATACGAGTATATTCGCTCACTTTATACGTCTGGCAGTGACGATTTCTGCCACCTTTCGCTTGAGTAAGGCATTGAAGACCGAGTATGATTTAGTCACCTGGAGACAGTCGAAGGGTTGGAAGGCACATTTCATGAATAGAAGTATTCACTTTGTTTTTTTTTATACCTTTATATTATAACCCCACCATGTCGAGCTCTGATGATGATAGCGATTATGAAGCTTCTCTTGGAGGGTTGGATACATCTGATGAGAGTGAAAGTTCGTCAGAAGAGTTTTATTCAAGTGAAGAAACTGAAGATGAGGTTGAGGTAGATGCAAGAGACTGGCACCGACTTAGATTAGGAGATGATATGGCTCCGCCCCCTTCGCGCTTCCCTTTCGAAGCAGAAACAGGAGTACATCTGGATAATGATGCGATAACAATGAGTCCTTTTGATTTTTTTTCTTTGTATATAGATGAAAGAGTTATAGAGTTGTAATAAATACAGTATCCATAGGGAACTCGTTTGGTATTCTCTATATATACACTTCTTTAACTCACAAGAAAGAATATATATATATATATATATATCTAAAATCAAAAGAAAAACAAACATGACGACTAACCTGCAGGCCTGCAACAGACGAAATTGGTCTGATTATGAAATTGATGTCTTAATTAACACTTGGTTCTCACTTTCCCAAACAGAAAATTGAAATGCTTTATGTTTGAATGAGATTGCCGTAAAAACATCGCAAATAGTCAACACACGATCCGTCAAACAAATTCGTAGCAAACTGAAGCATATCAAAGTCTCTTTCAAACTAACTAAAAGCCATTTTGAAAAACTTCTTTATATTTTCACTGTTCAAGCCTAACAACAACAAGAACAACAGCCACTCCTAAACTCTAGCATACTAGATGATTTACTGAATGCCAGTATCTATTCACAGCTCTCACAGCAACCACCACAATTATCATCATCATCATCACCACCGCTGCCACCATCATCTTCTATCACCAAAAATACTACTAATAAAAAACCAAATAAGAAACCACAGCTCTCTTCCCCCACATCGCCACCTCAATACTACTGCAGTAACAAAAACCTAAAAAAACATATGAAGCAGAATGCGCCCCCCACGGCACAAACAAGAAACCCCAAAATATGCCATTATTCAGAGGCTCTGCACAGGTAGTGACTGCATCTTCACACATCTACCTGGCACTAGATGCACTACCGGCCAAGGCCAAAGAATGCCTCAACAGCATTAAGTGCTTTATTCAACAGTGCCATTCTAGCAACCTACTCATGATGGGAGACTTTAATCTACCCTGTGTTGACTGGACTACAAACTGTTTGAAACCAAGCACTCCCGCCTCAACCGCTGACAAAGAAGCAGCAGAGTCACTTTTCGACTTTATGAATGAGTTTTTTTTTGTCCCAACTTGTCCTTGCACCAACAAGATATCAGAAGAACATTTTGGACTGAGTGTTTAGTAACCACACTAACACTATACATAACATTACAGTAGAAAAAACCCTTCTTTCAGACCATGACATAGTTCTCTGTAACATGAAATTCCACCAGCCGAAAGCTAATCCTAGTGACCTCTCTCCAGCCCACCCATTTGATAACATGGATCTCCATAATGCCAACTGGGATGCAATCAGGAACAAGCTATCACATGTTGACTGGTCCTTTACACATACACACATCTCCACCAACCATAAAACATCTTGGCAGATCTTTGTAGACACCGTCACAAACATATGTGCAAAACACTCCCCACAAAGACCTGTGAACAAAAAGTGCAGAATCCCCCAAAACAGAAAAACTATTATCAGAAAAATAAAAAGAACAAACAAAAAAATTAACAAACTAAAATACTGCCAACAGCAGCAACACACATTCCACGGCTATCGCACTGCTTGAATCCAAAAAATATAACCTCCAACAATGCATGAAAACCCTCAACAATAACCAAAGATCAGTTGAGGAGAAGTGGGCTATTGAAAAAAATCAAACTCAACCCCAAAGTGTTCTTTTCATTTGCAAGGAAACAGGGTCACTGTCTCCACTGTTGGCCCTCTAATTGATGAAAATGGCACTCTCCAAGATAATGTCAAATCCAGAAACAATACTGCTCTGTTTTCAGCAATCCTGATATGGCCGATCTGGGCTGTATCAGTGATGTCAACCCCCAACACACTATATCGGACATAACGTTTGGTGCCCCTGATGTCCTAGTGGCAATAAACGAAATAAAACAAAATTCAGCAGTAGGCCCCGATAGGTTCCCTGCTTGTGTCCTGAAGGTGTGTCGACACCAACTTGCATCTCCCCTTGCTAATCTGTGGAGAAACTCACTGGATGCTGGCTATATTCCTAAAAACTTTCTGTCCCAGTTTTCAAAAAGGGAAACAAGTCCCTTGCAGTGAACTACCGTCCGATCTCACTCACCTCTCATATCATCAAGGTATTTGAGAGGGTGGTGAGATCTCGAATAACTCAATTTCTGGAAAGCAACAGATGGCTGATCTCTAACCAACATGGGTTCCGTAATGGAAGGGACTGCCTAACGCAGCTCCTGCATCACTTTGATGACATTTTGCGAGCTTTGGGAGAGGGCTCCAACACCGATGTCATCTACCTTGATTTCAGCAAGGCCTTCGACAGGGTTGATCACAAGATCCTATTGAAAAAACTATCCAACATTGGTGTCGCTGGAAAGTTACTGAAATGGATCAAGTGTTTCCTGACAGACAGATCTCAACATGTAGTTGAAGGAGTAAAATCAAGCCCAGCCAAAGTCAGTAGTGGCGTTCTGCAAGGCACTGTGCTGGGCTCACTTCTTTTCATCATCTACATTAATGACATTAATGACATCATCAAGCACAGCAACATAAAAATCTCTGCAGATGATTCCAAGCTCCAGAAGGTCATAAATGAGGCGAGTGACCGGACATGCCTTCAGTCAGATCTACAGGCTGTTATCCAATGGGCAGAAAAGAACAATATGCTGCTGAACGAGGATAAATTTGAGTTAATCCACTTTGGAAAAGAGGATGCCCTGAAACTCCCATACTCCCTTCCTTCAGGTGAAAATCTCGAGGCATCCAACAACATCAGAGACTTGGGAGTAATTGTGGACAACAACATAAGCTGGGCCACTCATATAAACACCAAAGTTGACATGGCCCGCAGAATGTGTTCCTGGATTCTCAGAACTTTCCAGTCGAGAGATATCCACACCATTATCCTTCTCTTCTCCACTTTTGCCCAACCCCACCTTGAATACTGTTGTCCACTGTGGTCTCCCCACACAATACAAAGTATCATAAAAGTTGAAGCACCTCAAAGGGCAATCACCAAAAAGATAGATGGCATGACAGGCCTCGACTATTGGGGTTGACTAGAAAAGCTAAAACTTTATTCTCTCCAACGTCGCCGTGAGCGCTACATCAATCCCCTCATCTCTCTCTCTCTCTACCCCCCCCCCCCTGGCTGATCTGCCACCAGCTTTTCTCCTTTCTCCTCTCCCTCTCAGGTCAACCATCTTATCTTTCCTTCTCTCTGTTCCTATATTTCACTCTCACTGTATCTCGGGCAAAAATGTCAAGGAACTGGTCTGCGAGGGAGTTGCAATTGTTCGTCCGCGCCTGGAAGATTGCCGAGGGCGACTCGCCAAACAATATTATTGCAGCGGTGCTAAAGAGCAATGATTTTTCGAGGACCACCGCCCAGATAGAGCGAAAGAAACGAGAATTTCTCCATTCATACGCTCTAATCAGGCAACACATGGACACTGTGGACATCATCCTAGGAGGTGACTGCACCAGGGAAGGCCAAAAGGATGAAGAAAACATCCAGGACCCAACAAAAAATAAAACCGAGAAACCTAGAAAACAGGGAAACAATGGCACGTGTCCAGCTCCCAACACAACTGAAGACCAGATGGCCGCAAAAAAAGGAAAGCACCCTAAAATTCATGGGAAACAAGGTAAAAGACAAGAAAACTAAAACTAAAACTAACACTGTTCAGAAAAGACAGAAGAACCCCAGCAAGAACTGTAAGGGCAAAGGCAGAAACATCTGCAAATTCTAATGACAAGTTCAAGCTGGAAAGATTCTGAGAGTTTCTTGTAGGCTGCATGTCTATGCTTTCATTTGGCCCGTACATGGTCAGCTCTACAATGTTGTGATCCGAGAGTAGTGTCGGTGTCACTTTCATATTATGGATGAGATCCATATTATTTGTGAAGCAGAGATCCAGTATGTTACCTGCCCTGGTTGGTTGGAGTATTACTTGTTCCATGTACAGGGTATTGATGAGGTTCAGGAGGGACCCGCCTGTCGTAGTTCACATTGTGTCATTCCTGGGAGAGAAAGGCCCTCGGGCCATCTGACATTGGGCAGATTGAAGTCTCCCATAAGAAGTACACTTATGTGTTGTTCTAATGTGGTTAGAACTTCTATTTTTATAAGGCAGTCTTCAAACTTGCCCACATGGCTTGGGGCATCTGGAGGGCGATATGTAGCACACACAACTACATCAAGTTGCCTAATATGTACAATTAGTGTTTGAGTATGACAAGAGGACCTGGGGTGTGAGGTCCTCACGGATGTACATAGCAACACCTCCATGACTCCTTTCTTTCCTGTTGGTCCGTAGTACAGCATACTGTGGTATGTGTAACTCCGCATCTGCTATATCCGGTTTCAGGTGCATTTCCGTAAATGCTATGCATAAGGCTTGATTGCATGCAACAAAGTCTCTCAAGAACGATATTTTTGTCCTGTTACTGAGTGTTAGCAGTCCTCTGATGTTCAGTAGGAGCATCGAGGTGAGGTGTATGCTGTTGCCGGCGGTGTCCACCTTGGGTCTATTTGCTGTGGTGGTCTTGTATATTGTGGATAGTCCCATCTGAGAGCTTGGGTTTGATGAAGCCAGGTTAGCTGCACAAAAAAGATTCTTGTTCAGCAGCTGCCTTTTCAACAACATGTTGGTGGTTTGTGGCACGCACCACATCTGTGTACCTCCGTTTTGGGGCAGGTGGTGCGTGGTCCATCCCTTTTCCTTTTGGTAGTTGGTTTCTGACCTGTTTCGTGTCTCTGCGGCAGGGTCCCTGATGTGCAAAACGGCAGCCTGCACCTTCCTCTCCATGCCAGCAGGTACCTCTCAGGTAGAACCTACACACCCATGTGCACTGTCTGTTTCCATCCTTTTTGGTATATGGATAGTCAGTTTTGCTTCTATCCTTGGCTGTTTCATTTTTTGGTTTTGTTTGAGTTTTTCTTTTAGTTTTTCCTCCTTTTATTTCTTTTTTGGGTTTTTCATCTCCATGGCTTTTGGTGCTGGTAGGAGCACTTGCACTTGGGTTTACTTCCCGGCAGGTTTCTCACTTGAATCTTCTTCCCGGGTGTCTACCAGGTGGGGGTGACTTCTTTCATCAGCACCCGCGTCCCACTGCTCTTCAGCGCAGCTCTAATTGTATTGTTAGGATTATCTCCGTCGGCGCATTTCCAGGCTCCTACGAACAATGCCAATTTGTCACGTCTCCAGGTTCTGGACATGTTGGATATTTTATTTATTTATCTATCTGTTAGTTTTAAGCTCCATCTCTTAGAATTTTGTTAAGTAAATTACTCGCCTCTACCCCCTCTGCATGAATTCTGACCATCGTCCCTTAATTCCGACCGACCTGTTCGCTGTGCGCCCGCCCAAACCCACCACCAATACCGGATATCTCTCTATTCTCTCCCCTTCCCACCCTCTCTTAACTTCCCTCCCTTGTCCCTATGAAATGAAGCGAAGCAAAATGCTGCTGCTGCCATAACTACTATTACCACCGCCTCTGCTACTGCTGATAGTGATATTGCTGCTGCTACTACAACTGCTGCTGCTGATGATGAATATTAGTGGTTGAGAATAAACATAAAATAAACGTAGGCAAAAGAATGAAAAATCTAATAATAATTTAACATTACTTGAAAAGGTAGTGGGTAGCGAACTTCTTCACTACTTCAGGGAGTGACGACCCTGCCTGACACGAGTTCCGGGCTCGGCTGGCAGTACCCGGTATGGGCCCCTATCCAGGGTTACGGAAAGGAGACAACCTTCAAAGAAATCCGGAGTGGAGCCCCGAAACGGTCTAGTGTTCGACTCGACACTCTTCCGGCAGCTCCTGCAACCAAGCTGGTGCCAAACGTAATGCACTGCACTCCACTGGACTACATCAGCAAGGTCGAGAGAGGAAACCTGACGATTGGGCTACCCAGGACTTTCTTATCTATAGCCCAGGCCTGCGCAAAACTGGAGAGGACACTTCAATGCTGCTGTAAAAAGCTGCAGAAACAACACGGGAGGTAACAGTCACGAGTGATAAGTCCATTCAAATTGGCGTAAAATATGGGCGCTATGGGTTTCCTCTGACGGTGGGAGGGACCTCCGTGTCCTATTGGTTAGCTACTGCCCACCTCAAGCTGGGCAGCCCCCAGTTAATAAGGTGCTGACCCGCCTCAGGCTGCCTGCTCCTTTAGGTGCTTGGAGCTAAGAGTATGGCTCGAAAAGCGGCCTGCAACCTCTGCACCAGGCAAGCAACTAAAAGTCAAGAATACACCAGTTCTGCGGTTGGCAAGCTGGAATGTCAGGACCATGTGTCCCGGAATATCTGATGATCTTCTCAGGATTGAAGACACAAGGAAAACGGCTCAACATAGATATTGCTGGGCTGCAGGAGACAACACTTCCCTCAAACGGCAAACTCAAAGAGCAGGATTTCACCTTCTTTTGGCAGGGAAGCGATCCAGAAGAACCTCGTCAACATGGCGTTGGCTTTGCAGTGAGAAACTCACTACTCTCCTCAATAGAACCACCATCAGGAGGCACTGAGCGTATCCTCTCACTGCGCCTCTCGACTTCTTCTGGCTCAGTACATCTACTCAGCATCTATGCTCCCACTCTCTACAGCTCAGAGGAGACCAAGGACCAGTTCTACAAAGATCTCAACTGTGTCATAGAAAATATACCAACAACTGAAAATATCTACCTTCTAGGGGATTTTAACGCTCGCGTGGGATCTGACCATGATTCGTGGCCCATTTGTGTTGGACACTTTGGTATTGGCAACATGAATGACAATGGTCAGAGACTACTCGAATTCTGCACATACCACAACCTGTGCATCACAAACACATTCTTTACCAACAAGGCATCCTGGAGACATCCAAGATCTCACCACTGGCATCAGCTGGATCTCATCATTACACGGAGATCCTTTCTGAATTCTACTCTATTGACCCGCAGTTACCACAGCGCGGATTGTGACACAGACCACTCACTAATTAGAAGTAGGGTGAGGATTCGGCCTAAAAAAGTCCATCGCTCCAAGAAAGTGGGCCGACCACGCATCAACACTGCCAGAACCTCAGACCCTACACCGCGAAAATGTTTTGCTGCTTCTATCAAGGTTGCCCTCAGTAGCTGCCCAACCTCCTCTGCTGAAAGTAGGTGGGACTATATCAGGGAAGCCTTGTATACGACATCAATAGATACTTTCGGCATGAGAGAAAGGCAAAACCCAGATTGGTTCAATGCTGGAGCCAGTTATCGAAGCAAAGCGTGCAGCTCTGATGCAATACAAGAGTGACTCTTCTACAAAGTCACTCGAAGAACTCAGAAAGGCACGAAATAAAACCCAACTGACAGCCAAACGCTGTGCAAATAGGTATTGGCAGGAAATCTGTCAGAGTATCCAGTCAGCTGCTGACAGGGGCGACACCCATGGGATGTATGCCGGTTTGAAGAAGGCCCTCGGTCCATCCACAACCAAGTCAGCCCCTCTGAAATCAACTACCGGAGATATCATTAGGGATCAAGGCAAGCAAATGGATAGATGGGTGGAGCACTACCAGGATCTCTACTCACGGGAGACTACAGTGGCTGAGGCTGCAGTCGAGAGTGTCAAGATCTTGCCAGTCATGTGCGAACTTGACAGTCCGCCATCTATAGCAGAGCTCACCAAGGCTGTTGACTCCCTAGCAAGAAATGAGGCCCCGGGAAAAGACGGCATCCTCTCAGAGATCATCAAAGCCAGCAAAAACACCATCCTGCTTCGGCACCTTCATGAACTTCTGTGTCAGTGCTGGGAAAAGGGTACAGTCCCTCAGGATATGCGGGATGCTAACATCATTACGCTTTACAAAAACAAAGGTGACTGTGGTGATTGTAACAATTACCGTGGTATATCCCTTCTAAGCACTGTTGGAAAGACCTTTGCCCGCGTTATCCTGGCCAGGCTACAACTACTTGCTTCTCGAGGAGGTTAGATGAAAAGGGAGGGAAGAGTTGAGCACAAATGGTGTAAAAGAGCGAAGAGAGAAGATTAATCCCTGTTCACGGCACAAGCGGGAGTCCAGATGGCCTCTGTACAAGGACAATCCGAACACAGACAGGTGTTGCAAAGAGTGACCAGTGGAGTGGAAATGGCGTGAGACTGGAGTGTCATTGCCGAGGCGGATGTTTCGGAGGTGTTCCACGAACCGGTCAGCCAAGCAGCGTCCCGTTTGTCCGATGTATAGGGAATGGCAGAGGTGCTGGAGGTGCAGGTGAAGGAGTCGATGATGCGATAGGGTCGATGATGGGTGCCTATGAGGAGGGTGTTGTTGAAGTAAAGGCAAGTGGGGCAATTTGGGCGGGAGCAGGGGAACGAGCTACGTTGGGAGGTAGGGTTGGGGAAGAAGCTGTGGACCAAGAGGTCTCGTAGGTTATGGGCTCATTTGAAGGAGGGGAGGTGTCTGTTAGGGAAGATGTGTGAAGTGGACAGGTCGGACTGGAGATGCCGGGAAGCTCGAAGAATGGTGCGTTGGAAAGGTAGGGTGGTAAGTGAGGGGAAAAGGGAGGCGGGAGACTGCAGGGCAGGTTCGGGGGGAGAGAGCAGATGCACGGTCTACGGAACGTGCTCTGGCAAGGGCGGTGTGGATAGTGGTGAGGGGGTATCCAATTAGGATGAAGTGGTGAGCCATGAGTTGAGACTGAGTCTCAAAGTCATGGTCGTCACTACAGAGCCTGCGTAGACCAAGGAATTGGGAATAGGGGATGGAAAGCTTGGTGTGTTTGGGGTGGGAGGAGGAGAAGTTTAGGTATGCGTGTGAGTCTGTGTGTTTGTAGTGAATGGAGGTGGTAAGAGTGGAGTGATGAATGCTGACTGAAATGTCAAGAAAGGAGACAGGTGTTGGAGATAGTGCAGGAGAAGTGGAGGGCAGGATGGAAAGATTTAACGAAAGAAAGGAAGGAGTCTAGATGTTTGCGGGAGAGTGAGGTGGCACCGTTACAGTCATCAATATAACGACCGTATAGTTTGGGAGTGGGACCAGTGAAACTAGAATATTTGGGCCTCAACATAGCCAATGAACAGGTTCGCATAGTTGGGGCCCATTCGCATTCCCATGGCCACTCCCGAGACCTGTTGGTAGAACTCGCCTGTGAATGAGAAGCAGTTAAGAGAAAGGACAAGTTCAGCCAGACGAACGAGTGTGGAGGTGTCGGGTTCAGGGTTGGGGCGGAGGTCGAGAACGGTCCTTCGTGGTGAGGGATCACAGTATAGAGGCTCTGGATGTCCATTGTAAAGAGGAGTTTGGAGGAGTTGAAAAGACGGAGAGCATGGTTGGTGTCGTGGATGTGAGAGGGAAGAGACGCCACTAGGGGCGCAAGGACACGGTCGAGGCATTTTGAGATAAGCTCGGTGGGGCAGTTGCAGGCGGAGATGATGGGGCAGCCAGGGTTGTTGGGTTTGTGGATTTTGGGGAGGAAGTAAATGGTGGGGGCGCATGGGGCTTGGACAATGAGGTTGGATGCAGTGTGGGGGAGACGGGAGGACGAGATGAGGTCGTGTACAGTAGAGGAGACCGTCTGTTGGTAGCTGAGCATGGGGTCTGAGGACTGAGGGGAGTAGAAAGAGGTGTCATTGAGTTGGCGGAGAGCCTCGGCCCTGTAGAGGTCCAGGCGTCACACCACCACAGCTCCACCCTTGTTGGCTGGTTTAATGACAATGTCAGCACGCCTTTGGAGGGAACGAAGAGCCGAGAGTTCGGCTGGGGAGATGTTGAGGCGGCGGTGGCGCCTGGAGAAATATATATATGTATGTGTGTGTGTATATATATATATATGTATGTATATATCTTTATATATAAAACTGAAGTTGTGTGTGTGAGAGTCTGTCTCCTCCGATTTAGATTCCTAACTACTCCCACATTTTGCAGTGCAGTTTAACCAAAAGCGGGTATCTTATAGACGTGATTCATATCGAGCCCTTCTGGGTATTAGCATGTCTACAATGAGTATATGATGATAAAAAAAATTTACCATTTTTTCACATTTTTAATGCATTTTTTGCTTGGTTTATATAAGGGAAGTAACTCTCTAAAACTGCTTGTATAGTTATTTCACTTAGACAGTCTTTTTCGCATTTTTAATGCATTTTTGCTGATCAGCTGATCATTCATGCATAATTTTGCACGACTGCACGCTGATGTCATCTAGGAATATTGATTTTTCCCTTACATGCATTCGCATGCAATTTAAACTCAAATTCGCTGACGTGCTGCTTAAATGGCTTAAATGTTTTCATACTGTTGTGTTTATTAAATGAGTGTGAATTTGAAACGTTCCCTTTTGATGGATAAAAATAAATTAGTAAAATTTAGGAAGAAGACCTGCATCTTTTTCAACTTATGACGATAAAAAAGTCTTAAAAAATTGCAGAAAGATTGAATTATTCTTTTCATCGAAAACATTGAAAGGCTCAATCGTTCGTAAGTTATTATATTTTAACTTGTTCTTGACTCAACCGAATAAAAAAACCAAGTGTTTTTTAGAAATGAATCAGCCACATAGGAAATGCCCCTGCTGAATTCAAATCAAAAATATAGAAATTTTGTTATAATGATTTGACTGAAAATTACAAGAATTGGTGTCTGACTGACTTTAAGATTTTATTGTTCAAATTCCTACTATTCATTACACTCGTTGCTGTTATGCCGAAAAGAAAAAGAAGTTTTGACATTAACAAAGATGCAGCTCCAAATTAAAAGGCGGCTTAGAGCTGAATCTACCCTTCAAAGACAGTCGTAGATTGCAGGGTGCTCTGCTGAAGTGAGGGTTGTGGACATCGATGAGGGTTGTTTGAATAAAACAGATAGTAACAACGATTTCAATGCACTTGCACATGCATTTGAAAGTTCTACCGATGTTTTACTTCCAGACATCGGTAATACTCCTTCCAGTTCACGTGCGTGTAGTGTTGTGAGTGAACAAGAACAGAAACGAAGGCTTGCAAAGAAGGCAAAGGCCAAAGCTGCTGCTCAAGGTGCAGAGAGTGAAGTTGCACGCTCACTTCGACAAAAGAAAGATGCTGTGGCCAAAGTGGCTGCTCGGGCTTCAGAAAGTGAAATGCAGCGTTGTAATCGACTAAGAAGAAAAGCTACAGTCAACGCAAATGCAAGAGCTTCAGAAAATGATGCCCAGCGTCAGCTTCGACTGAATAGAAACGCTGAAGCAACTACAAATGCAAGAGCTTCACAGACGACAGATGAGCGCCTCAATAGACCGGGAGAAGTTATTCAATATAAAAGCAGAATACAGGGTATAAGTAGGGCATCTAAAACAAGATGGTCAATGAAGGCTTTTAATTATTACCCAAACAACAATTTTGCCTCGCATAAGGATTTTCAAATAGGCTCAATGAATAAAATATGTAGGTTTTGCAAAGCCCAAAAATGGTGTCGGGAGCCAACAGGAATATGTTGCTCTAATGGTAAGGTAAATTTACCAGCTCTCCGCGATCCATCTCGGCCATTAAGACTTCTTCTTACAGGTACTCATTCGCTATCAAGGGGCTTTCTTAAGGATATCCGATATTATAATTGCGCTTTTCAAATGACATCTTTCCGATTGGGTTATCAACCAAAGGGCGTATTTATGCCCACGATGAAAGTCCAGGACCAGGTTTACCATCTTTATTGGACCGTTGCAGCCTGATGCCAACAAACAGCCTCAATGCCTCCAGGTCTACTTCATGCCAGATGTTTTGCAGCAAGCTTCAAGGCGAAATTCTTATGCCTTTCGAAATGAAGGTCAACAAAGCTCCTCTGCAGACAACCAGAGACCAAAAGAGTACACAATAAAAGGAGAGGAGAGACTTGGACTCATTCTCGAACTTCAAGATATGCTACATAATAATAACAGTTACGTTCAGAGCTTTAAATATGCATTAGAAGTAGCTCCTGCAGACAACTTCTATGTTGTCATTGATGCTGATCAGCGGCCGTCTGGAGAACATGCAGGATGCTACAACTCTCCTTCTGTTAATGAGGTTGCGATTATTCTAGCAGGTGACCCGCACGGCACACGTGACATTGTCCTCTCGCATCGTAAACAAGGTGTAAAGACTATATGTGATACACATAGGTCGTATGATGCACTTCAGTATCCCTTGCTTTTTGTTGATGGTGAAGACGGATACCATTTCGACATTCGACAAGGTAATCCTACTAATCCAGAGGTTCTTTCATCCAAAACAGTTTCATGTAAAGCTTTCTATTCATGTATATAGATAACTGTTTTAATCATCTCCATCATTCTCAAGACCTCTTCAACCAGTATGCGACTGACATGTGTGCAAAAATGGAATCAGAAAGATTGTTATTCATTAAAAATAACCAGACTAAACAAAGGGAGGAAATTAGTGTGATATTGACTGCTAGGAAATCTTTCATACAGTTCGATAGCAAGTTGTGGGTTCGTAGAGATACCCCTAATGCGTTTGATGTACTAATGGGATGTACAGACAGCGCCCAGATAGCCGATTTATTCGGAATTTATATTCTTTATGAAATGACCGACCAATTCCCGGACATCTGTGGAGGTCTTTATCGCGACGATTGTCTGCTTTACCTCCAAAACGCTTCGAACCAAAAAATACAGAAGGTTAGGAACAGATTAGTTAGGTTTTTTAGTAGAATGGGCTTGCGCATAGTTTTTGATGATGAATTAACTAAAGCCAACTTCTTGGACATTACCCTCAATCTGCAGAATAACTCATACTTCCCTTATCATAAACCTTCCACTAATCTTAAGTATATCAGCATTTTCAGTAATCATGCCAAGCCAATTACCGATAATTTAGTTAAAAACATATTTCCAAGACTGTCCAAATTATCTGCTAATGTCGACATCTTTAACCAAAAAGTAGAATTCTATAACGCCGCCTTGTCAAGAGCCGGTTATAAGGAAAAAGTGTCATACATCGACCCAGCTCATTCTAAACCAACATCTGCTTCTCAAGATAGTAAAGCTACTTGTAATAAAAATAATGATTTCAATTCTAATAGTGCCAGCACCCCTGTACATAAAATAAATCCTTTACGGACTAGGGGAGGTAAGCGCCATGCAACCCCAAATTTCCAACACAGAAATTTTCCCCTTACTGTCACAAATAACACTAAGAACAATTCAAAGTCCACAAAAAACTGTATCTGGTTTGTAATACCTTTTGGAAAACAAATTAAATCGAACCTTCCCTTACAGTTCCGTGAAGCCGTTGCTAGGAACTTTCCCAGAAATTCTAGATATCATTCTATTATCAATTCACACTAGGTAAGAATCGCTTTCTCTAACACTAGGAATCTTTCACAAATTATATCTTCCCATAATACCAAGCTGCTAAACAAAGATTCTTCAGCCGGGAGTTCCAGCACTAATCTAACCAGTTCAAACCCATCATACAATCATAATAATAGAAATAGTATTAATAGTAGCAGCATTAGTAACAATGATAATATTAATAATAGTATTAGTCGTGTTAATAACACCCTAACAACCCTAACAGAATAAAATTTTTGTCCAGTAATTCCAAAATTAAGAATTCCATTTACCAGTGTAGAATTTCTTCCGGTACCTATGTTTTCTTCTATATATGAGCGTCCACTTCTCAGTTATCCAAGAGAATTTCTAACCACTATTCGACATCAGAGATAGGAAAAAACGACATAGTACAGGGCTAAGTAAATTAGTTTGGCGTCTTAAAGACAACAATATAACTTTGAAGTTGGATTGGTTTATATTGTCTGTATCCTTTCCTTTTGATAAGAGCAGAAGATTTTGTAACATTTGTAACTCTGAGTTCTTCCATATTCTTTTCGCTAAGGTTCCCCTAGTAAACACACTCATAGAAAAATCGTACAAATGTAGACACTGGCAGAAACACACTTTCTACTCATATAAATGATAACGATAGTCACTGTGGTTTTAACAATTAGCTTCACGTCCACCCCACAGCTATAGAGAAATTCCTTCCTATGCCTTCAAACATTCTTTCAATCAACATACACTTCCCTCTCCACTTGTTCCCTACCTATTACTCCTTTATATCTTCCCTTACTACTACCTATCTTTGACGGCTGTCTCTCTCACACACACAGACACAAATGCAGTTATATACACACACACACAAACACACCCACACATTTCCATACATACAGCAAACATACTGTCCCCTACCTATTTTTACTTCCTCCTACTATCCATTTTTGACGTCAATGCTTATAACGAATTTAAAATAAAAAAAAAACACTCACTATCGCTTTGGTTACCATGTAGGCAATCATCGAAATTTTTGTTTATCTTGTTGTTGAGAGAGGCTCCTTTTCTTTCCTGATGAGAAGATTGCATAATGCACCCTTTATTCCTTCGGAATAAAAATATGCTGTCTTCAAAACGTGTCGAGAGTAAAGGAATTTTAACATCTTCGTTCGACTCCATTCTTTCATTTATTCATATACAACACACAAATTTCTACACATGAACCCAGAGTTTCTACCCTTGACAGGTCGCTTCAACCGTGTTTTCTGACGTGAATTTGCTACCCTGGTTTCGGTTAAACGAATTTTCCATGCTGACGATAAACATAGGATAATTCATTCACCGACCTATATATATATATATATATATATATATATATTTACATCTACACCATTGGAAATTGTGCATCTATACAAAGGATTAATTCACCCTCTCTGTAATGCTAATAAGCAGGAATTGAGACCCACCTCGTTGTGATTAACAATGGATAAATTTGTCTTCTGTGAGTATGTAATCCCTCATCATATCTCTGGAAATTCATATGTGCACTATGGATTAGGTCAACTTCTCTGGGTTGCTATTAAAACTTTTTTAAAATTCTGTGATAAGACTGTACATCATCTTTAAAGAACTTTAATGAACTTTAATGAACTTTGGATATCTGTTTATGTTACTTAATTATCTTCATTACTTCATGAGTATAGCCTCAACCACTAGGATGTCTAGAGAACTCACATGTATTTTAGCTGATGAGTACGGGACACGTTTATATGCTGTAATTTTTACAACTTTTAATAAAGCCTGTCCTTGTATGAAACGATTGTACTAAAAACCTATCCATTCTTGTTGCTTCTTTCTCGTGTATATATATATATATATATATATCTTTGACCTTTTCATTTTTCTCCTTAGTTGTTTTGGTCTCCCTCCAGCTTTTCTTAACCCTTTCGTGTTCAAACCGGCCATATCCGGCCAGAATTAATTCCCCTTTATTTGTTCAAACTGGCCAAATCCGGCCGTAAATGACCTCTCTATGAAATCGCTAAAAAAAATAAACAAATCACGTTATTAAATTCTCGTAGCTTTGAGATAATGCGAGATGAAGCCTTTATTCAAGTATAAATACTGTGAAATTGTTTCGACCACATGGTTATTTCCACGTTTGAAGAGAACTGCATACGTTTGTTGTGAAAAAAATGGTGTCAGCAAGTAGCGATTCCGACTTTGAAGGCTTTACCATTGATGATGTTGAAGATATCAACGAAAACAAAAGTATTTTGACTTGGGATGAGTCTGATATTGATATCAGCGATTATTCGTCGGACGAAGAAGATTTCGATAACGAAAGTGAAGAAAATGAAAGTCATGAAAACGATAGTGTAAACAAGGCAACATGGTCGAAAATTACGACACCAGTCACAATTTCTGATTTTACAGAAAACACTGGTCCACACCCTCAACCACTGGATTATCTATTTTTATTTTTACCTGAAAGTTTTTTTGAAAATGTTGTGGAGCAAACGAACAAATATGTGCAACATTTAATTTCTGTTCGTGGAAGAAGCAATCCGCTATGGCAGCCAACTAATACTGCGGAAATGAGAGCATTTTTTACAATCAACATTATGTTTGGAGTTAAACAGCTTCCTCGACTGTGGAACTATTGGAGTCCCGATGTAAGGTATGGCGACCCATATATTTCGAACATCATGTCGAAGACGAGGTATTCGAAAATATCTCAGTATTTACATTTGACTGATTCTTCCAATGCCCCCAACAAAAACGACCCAAACTACGATCCCCTGTACAAAGTACGTCCTGTAATTGATTTACTCGTACATAATTATAAAACTATTTATTTACCTGGAAAAAATATCAGTGTAGATGAAGCCATGATAGGATTTAAGGGCAGAGTACATGCCTGCCAAACCTACTAAATGGGGGATCAAGGTATGGGAAGTTTGTGAATCGGAGACGGGATATTGTGTAAATTTCGATGTTTACACAGGTAAGAAATATAATGGGAAAAGACCTCATGGATTGGGACATGATGTTGTATGGTCCCTTACACAACCTTTTCACCATCAGCACCGACACCTCTATTTCGATCGTGTTTTTTCTTCAGTGGCTTTGGCTGAAAATCTTGCACGTGTAAGCACTTACATGTGCAGCACTGTTATGGGAAATCGTAAAGGTTTACCCCATGAAATAAAAGCAAAATTTAAAAAAGGAGGGGACATTTTGCAAATGCAAAAACAAAATATATTAGTTACTACATTTAAAGACAAAAGGCAGATTTTATTTCTGTCTTCTAACGAACAAACTGGTGTTGGGGCTGAGGGGAAACCCCTCGTGAATATTTGCTACAACAAATATATGGGTGGGGTAGACAAATCCGACCAATATCGGGCATATTACCCAGTTGGTCGACCTGGGAAGAAATGGTGGAGGTACATTTTGTGGTTTTTAGTTAATTTAACTATAGTAAATGCACACATTGTTTACGTAAAAAGCCACAAAGTACCTCCGCCACCGAAAGACTACGACCACTTGAAATTTCGGGTTGACATTTGCATCTCAGTTACGTGAGGGCTTTTCTTCTAGAAAGCACAGAGCTGGGAGAAAAGCAAAATTAACTGAGGTGGAGGTCAACAGAGAAAATATTGACTTTCATCAAATGGAAAAAATAAATGGAAGGAAAAAAGTGTGCAGACTGTGTTCGTAGCAAAAACAAAAAAACTGCGAAAGGGTACCAGATCGAGACTTCATACATGTGTTCGTTTTGCCAAGTGCCCTTGTGTAAAGGGTGCTTTGGACAATTTCACGACAGAAATATGCCATAAATGTATAATTTTGCATATTCCTTTTAATTTTATAATATAATATGTGAAAGTGAGAACTACATATTAATTTTCAGTATGTTACACACCTGTATTCACCTTTGTCTCACCTGTTAATGAGATTTTTTTATTAGATGCATTCTGTTACGTGAATGAATTCATTAAATTGTATAAGAGTGCATAGCCAATGGTATATTGACTAGTAAAAGAGTTTTGTACTTTCTTTTCAATGATGACGTTTGAATGAAATATAGAAAAATAGTAAAATCTTGTACCGATTACACCTGTATTTTAATTAATTCAAATTAATGTACCTCATCTTGAAAAATGTAAAATGGTTGGCCGTTGACATCTGGGATAATTTTAGCAGCAAATCAAACAGGTAAGATGTATTAAGAATATGAATTTTAGTGTTTATTCATAATGTTATTGTTTTTACACCTGTTAATTAAATTTACCTGCCCATAAAAGTCAAATTTAGTGAGAAAGATCAGCTAAAATTACGTAATTATAAACCACTGGCATATAAGCACCCATTTACAAAGTTTCAAAGCTGTATGTAGAAAATTAACAAAGTTACAAGTAAATATTGTGGACACCCCACTTGAACCTGAATAAATCCAAATTAATCTGAACAGATAAGCATTACATTTGACAAGTTAATCTGAACACTAAAGGGTTAATTGGCTATTTCTCAGGTGTAGTGTGTGTGTGTAAGCATGAAGAATTTTATGGCAAATGGCTACATCAAACAGGAATTTTCCCTGACGTTTTTAAAGTTTCTCACTATTTCAAATGAGTACCTCATGCCTGGCTCATTAAGCCACAGTCTCCTACTTTGTTATTGATATTTCATTGCATTCTGAGATTAGTTTACACTGTTTCACCTGCCTTAGTATAAAAAATAGATACTTCATTACATTTTGTATGAAGTAGTCTTTAAAGAATGGTTAAATACTTTCGATAATTGAACCTGTCTGAAAATTGTCCCCAAGTTTGCAAGAATTAGACAGAAAGTTTTGGTTAAAATGCATACATACTCCACTCCCCTCTCATTCTAATGTCTGTTTTGTATATTTTACAGTTGTGAAAATTGCTGATGCAACACCCGAGAAAAGTTGTGAAGTTGAAAAAGAATCCACTGGGAGAAAACACCCCAGGTACGTTGTTTATTATTTATGAATCTGACTTCATATCGTGATGAATCCGAATATTTTAACATTACTGAAATATTCCGCACGCACGCATGCACACAAAAAAAAATATATATATATATATATATATTTTTTTTTTTCTAGTTTCAGCTCAGAGCTGCGGCCATGCTGATGCACCGCCGTTTTGTGCTACACTGTTATTGCGACGAACCTCGTCTAATATGTGGCACTTGGTGAAGAATGGAGTTTGATACAGCTACTCTCATTTGCACCTCTTGCTGTGAGGTAGGTTCATCTGGGACTCTTGACAGGAAGATGTCCAGCTTTGACTTAAAAACCGCTACATCTACTTTGTGCAAGTTCCTCAGACTCTTTGGGAGAATATTAAAAAGCTGTGGGCCCTTGAAACCCAGGCTGTTGCAGGAGCTGGTCCTGAAGCTTGATGGCATTGCTGGGATCTTTGACACTATGCAGTGTCGTCCCGTTCTAGCATTGGTGTAGCTTACAATGCCAAAATTTGGCACAATTCCTTCCAGGATCTTCCAGACATATTACTGCATACCTCTCCCATCTTCTCTCCAGGGAGTAGAGTCTTAGCCGTTTCAACCTTTCCCAGTAGCTGAGCTGTTGCAAAGAGACGATCTTCTTTGTGTATCATCTCTGGATTGCTTCAAGGTCCGCTGTTAATTTTACACTGGTGGGTGACCATAGCTGTGAGCATTAATCCAGACGAATGAGGACAAATGTCCGCCAGAGGACGATCATAGTTTCCTTATCTCTGGTTCTGAATGTTCTTAGGATCCACCCAGCCAGTCATCTGCACTTTGTCGCCATCCTGGTAATGTGCACTTGGAAAGAGGTATCATTACTCATGTTGATATCCAGGTCCCTCACAGACTTAGGCTCTGGGATTGAAATTCCCTGTGGACCAGTGTATCCTGTAAGTTTAATATTCAGTTTTGGATGCTGGTAGCGCAGGGCCTGGAATTTTTCAGCATTAAACTGCATATTATTATCCTCAGCCCTTCTGTAGATTGAGTCCAACTCCTGCTGTAGGTGAGCAACATCGCTGAGGTTCTGTATTTTCTGCGAGACTTTCGTATCGTCTGCATAGCTGGCCAGAGTGGCTATCCGGGCATTTGAGGGCATATCTGAGAGGGCCACTATAAAAAGCAGTGGTCCCAAGACTAAGCACAATCATACACATACAGGAGTAAGGCCATATCATTGTGATATCTGTGTTGTATCATTGTGACAGGAGTAATTTGACTTGCCATAAATATACACATACAGGAGAAAAGCCATGTCAATGTGATATTTGTGGTAAATCACAATATATATACATATATATATATATGTGTGTGTATATATATGTGTGTATATATATATGTGTGTATATATATATATATATATGTGTGTGTATATATATATATATATATGTGTGTGTATATATATATATATGTGTGTATATATATGTGTGTGTATATATATATATATATGTGTGTATATATATGTGTGTGTATATATATGTATATACAATATACATATGTATATACATATATACATATGTATATACATATATACATATGTATATACATATATACATATGTATATACATATATACATATGTATATACATATACATATGTATATACATATACATATGTATATACATATACATATGTATATACATATGTATATACATATACATATGTATATACATATGTATATACATATACATATGTATATACATATTTATATACGTATATACATATTTATATACGTATATACATATTTATATACGTATATACATATTTATATACGTATATACATATTTATATACGTATATACATATTTATATACGTATATACATATACATATGTATATACATATTTATATACATATGTATATGTATATACATATGTATATGTATATACATATGTATATACATATGTATATGTATATACATATGTATATGTATATACATATGTATATGTATACATATGTATATGTATATAACATATGTATATGTATATGTATATGTATATACATATGTATATGTATATACATATGTATATGTATATACATATGTATATGTATATACATATGTATATGTATATACATATTTATATATATATACATATGTATATACATATACATATGTATATACATTAGAGGTGAATGCAAACACTGGCGTCAACAAAAGCCAGCGTAACTGGACGAAAGTAGAGCTGGAAGTTTTCATCAGAGGATGGAGCTCAGCCGACAGATCGCAACCAACTAAAAACATAGCGGCGACCCTGAAAAGCCATGGCTTTATGAGGACGTTGGCGCAAGTAGTGAGGAAGAAAAGAGAAGTCGAAAGGGCCTACACTCTCATTGCACCACACATGGCTTTGCTAAGCCAAGTCCTCAAGGTGGACAAAGACAAAGAGAGAGAGATGGAAACAGGAAACACCAACCACGGAGTGTCAAAAAATGACACGCCCACTGCCACAGTCGAAGAAGGCAAGCAGGGAAAACAACAGATAGGCGGCGATGGGGAAACGGAAAATAACCACCCGGATGAAAATACCTATGCAGAAAGGAACCAGTGGACAACCGTCCAACGGAGGAAGAAAAAACAGAGAGGAACTGGGGACAAGAAAACCTAGATAACATGCAAATTCTTCCGGAATGGAACCTGCTGGCATGGAGAAACAGGGGAAGGATGCAGGTTCGCTCATCCCAGGCCCTATGGAAATTGCATCAAACCCACTCGACCAAAATGCCTTAACCAAAACCAAGACCGAAACCAAAACCAGAACAAATACAAGCTGCCCCAGAAATATGCAGACATAGTGCGTAATGCCCCCAACAAGGAGAAGGCGCACATTTGCAGAGGAAATGCAGATGGCGGCAGCAGAACAAAGAAATTTTGTGGAATAGCAGAGAAAATTGTGGACAACTGGCCTGGATACATCGTCTTCAGAGCCAGGGGCACTCACACAACAGCACTCAAGACCACCACAATCAAGGACCCAGGGTGGCCACCGCTGACACCAGCCCAGGTGCCACACCGTCAGCCTTTATTGACACCCCAAATATTCACAGTGCTTCTGCTGAATGTCAGAGGTCTGGTGAAACCCACTAATATGAGTAAAATTCCTTACTTAGGGGACTTAAGCACAAGCAACCATGCAATATGCATAGCGCTGACTGAAACGCACCTGTCAAGCAGTATAGCAGATGCAGAAGAAATACACATACCAATGTATACTGTTTTTCGGTCAGACAGGAAGGAAAGAACTCATGGTGGGGTTGGCCTGTACGTCCGTGAAGATGTCACACCCATAGTACTGTTGACACACTCAAACTCAGTCTGTGACACACTGATAGTACACATGAAAAAACCGAAAATAGTAATATGTGTCACATATCGGCCACCAGACACCCCTAGTCATGAAGGAGTGTTTGAAGATAGCCTCAGAAGAATAGAAGAAGTCCTGGACAAACTGGACCAGGGTAACACCATTCTACTGCTGGGAGATTTTAACCTTCCGAAAGTCAAATGGCCAGATGGCCATCTCCTCCCTGGAATGACATCACTTGAACAGAGACAGACAGAGTCCTTGTTGGCTCTCACACGGAACAAGCAGTGCTTCGGCCAACAAGAGGTGAGAACGTCTTGGACCTCTGTTTCACAAGCAACCCGATGCTCATCCACAACATAATGGTAACACCAACAATTCTCTCAGATCACAACTTAGTAGAGGTAATGTATATGTGTTTACAGCTTGATATTGTAAGGCTTGAAATTTACCAGCATTAAATTGCATGTTGTTGTCTTCAGCCCATTTGTATATGGCATCCAGATCTTTGTAAAGATCTGATCATATACATATACATATGTATATACATATGTATATATATACATATGTATATATATAGGACAAGATACTGTGATAGCCTGGGCTTTCGAGCCACACAGCTCTTCAATATCCTCCCGAAGAACCTGAGAAACCTGCATGGGGTGGATGCAGATGTCTTTAAAATAAAACCGATCTCTTCCTGCCAGGTGTCCCAGATGAACCAACTTCACGGCAAGAGGTGCAAATAAGGGCACTGCATC
>NC_043006.1:97250691-97263745 GCF_006345805.1 Octopus sinensis | reverse complement strand
GTGGCTGTTGACAGTGCGATTGTTGACAGTATGACAGTAGACAGTGAGAGTGCAGACCATGCGACTACAAGCGGTGTGACCTGTGCGCACTGTAAGTGTAAGTAATGTGACCATAAGCAATGTGACTGTAGGCCATGTGACTATAGGCAGTGTGACTGTAAACAGTATAGGTTGTTACTGTTGGCTATATGAAGGCATGTAGTATGACTATGAGCATTGGGACTGCAAGCAGTGTGACTATAAGCTGTGACTCTAGGTTGTGTTTCTATATGTTGCATGACGGTATACAATGTGACTATGGTCAGTGTGAGTATAGACAATATGACTGCAGGTAGTGTGACTGTAAGCAGTGTGACTGTAAGTAGAGTGACTGTAAGCAGTGTGACTGTAGACAGTGTGACTGTTGGCAGTGTGAGTATAGACAGTGTAAATGTAGGCTGTGTGACTGCCAGCAGCGTGATTATAAACAGTGTGACTGTATGTAGTGTGACTGTAAGCAGAGTGACTGTAAGCAGTGTGACTGTAAGCAGCGTTATTATAGACAGTGTGACTGTATGCGGTGTGACTGTAGGTAGTGTGACTGTAAGCAGTGTGACTGTAAGCTGTTGTGACTTGTCAGTGTGATTGTTGGCAGTGTGACTACTGTTGTGAACGCGATGTCTCTACATGTTCAGATATGTCCCATGTATCATTATCCAGTTACAAATACTAGGATTTCCACATGCCCCTCCCCACAAACTACTTGTAAGACAGCCACTGGCCATGGATCCAGTTAGAATTTGCATCCATTTGACCCTTCTTTCGTCACCAATTTAAACAAGTCAAGACCGTTTCGGTGAAGGTATTGTGCCCCGATCGCCTGATGGAGGACGAAAACCATCAAACTGTGGCTGGTGGAGATAACATGCTGAGGCGTTGATGAACATGCGCAACGATGATGAAGAAATTAAGCACCAATCAAAATGCGTGCATTGACATAAATGGCAGTTGTTTCCGCAGTATTTTGTGACTTTGTGTCTATTTACTTAAATACACGTCTGACAATTAGAGGTAAAAAAAATAAGGGGGAGGGGTAAAATTACCTTCTCGAGTTATGCCGACTTATAAGGGTCGGTTTCCCGGTTTCCATGACGCATAAAGTCCCCACCTGGACGGGACGCCGGTCCGTCGTAGGATTACTCATTTTTCGCCAGATGAGTGGACTGGAACAACGAGAAACGAAGTGTTTTGCTCGGTCCAGAAATCGAAATCACAATCTTACGATTCTGAGTCCAACACCCTAACCACTAGGCCACGCACCTCCACATGGTCATAATACTTATCTTTCAGCTGTGTTTGATATACTTACTTCACTTCCGTAATCAGGGCTAACACAGTGAAAGTAGTGAGGGATCCATAACATAAAAGGATGAGTTCAATTTTCCTATGATAGACTAACGTCCTATCCCAGAATGTTTCTTCTCATCCACTTCAAGTTATGGAAATCTGGGCTGGGATTATTACTTTATGCAGACTTGCTACTCATATACTAACAACAACTAAATGCATATACGTTAAAGGCTGATATGATATATGATATATGATATATGATATCTTTATATATAAAAGAGAGGTTGTGTGCTGTCTGTCTCCTACGATTTAGATTCCTAACTACTCCCACATTTTGCGGTGCAGTTTAACCAAAACTGGGTATCTTATAGTCGTGATTCATATTGAACCCTTCTGTGTATTAGCGCGCGTCTACGATGAGTCTACGATTTAAAAAAAATTTACCATCAATTTTTCCCATTTTAATGCATTTTTGGCATATATAAGGGAAGTAACTCTCTAAAAATTTATTATTAAATCTCAGAACGTAAAAAGCTACAGTAACCCCCCCCCCCACACACACACACACACTTTGTGGTTAGCCATATTGAGATGGCTATTATACTTTACATCTTTAAAAAATGCTTATATAGTTATTTCCCTTACAAACCCGAGCAACGCCGGGCGATACTGCTAGTGATTTGATATGATGTAATATGATATGATATGATATGATATGATATGATATGATATAGCATATATAGTTGTAAGCAGATAACGTTTTACTAAGAAAATAAGAGTCAGTGGAAATTGAATGTGTATAAAAATAGTTGGTTATGTGTCACTGAGTGTGTATTTGTGTCCTAATTGGACAGCCCTTTCTTCTTCGGTGTTAGCAATACTGTTTTCGTTTTTAGCTTCAGGTGCGCTCTAGATAAGAACATTCCAGCCACGACCATTTCATCTTTATTTCAGGCTGTGTATATAGCATAGTGATAGCGCATGGCGCAATGGTTAGAGTGTCAGGCTTATAATCGTGAGAAAGTGAGTTCGATTCCTGGACTGGGCTGTGTATTGTGTTCTTGAGCAAGACACTTTATTTCATGTTGCTCTAGTTCACTCAGCTCTGGAAATGAGTTGCAACGTCACTGGTGCCAAGTTGTATCGGCCCCTTTGCCTTTCTCTTGAGTAACATCAGTGGCATGAAGAAGGGAGGCTGATACGTTTGGGCGAGAGCTGGTCATCTATACACATCTTAGGGTCAATCGTGACTGAAGGGGTCTTTACTTTTCTATTATGCTATTCAATGTCTTTTTACTTTTTTTTCCGTTTTAATGGAAGTGGTTGACTACACAGAGAGATACAGCTGCTATTTTTAGCAGATCAGGCAACACGTAGATACTCATCTGCTGACTTGTGTATAGTTCAGATGAAAGAACTGGTATACTGTAAGGAACCAGTGTATTTCTTAATAATGGTGGAACAAATGCCGTAAGGCATTCTGTCTGATCAAACGATTTCGCCAGTTTTCATCAATATATTCTGTCTTTCGTTTTCGCTGATTCAAACGCTTACACTTCTGAAGTGGATGCTTATTGCAATATTTCGATTATTTCAATATTTGTTTCGATAAATTTTCAAATGACCACCAGAACATATGTTACTGTTGGATCAACATCGCCATTGGCATTTCTTCAATAAACACCAATTAATAGCCGTAACATATCCAGCCAGACACTAAATGATGCAAGTATTTGCAACAGCAACATCGGCAGCAGCACGACGAAGATTCCAACCAAAGTACATTGGACAAAATATTGCTTTCAGGTTTTGGCACAAGGCCAGCAATTTCGGGGGAGGGATAGCTCAATTAGATCAACCCCAGTGCTCAACTGGTACTTATTTTTATCGACCCCGAAAGGATGAAAGACAAACTCGACTTTGGTGGAATTTGAACTCGGAACATAAAGACGAGTGAAATGCCGCCAAGCATTTGTCCGGCATGCTGACGATTCTGCCAGCTCGCCACCTTAGATCGAGCAAAATATTATAGAAATCCAACATTCTACCCCTAAATTTCCTAAGTGGCGACTACTCTAATATCAAAGCATAGTACCCATCTTTAGTTTTAATACATTGTAACAACAATTACGTTTTCTTTTCAAATATTCACGCGTCACTATTTGAGAAAACCGTTATAGATTGCTGTTCATTTTGTCACCAGTGATATAGAAGAAGATCGCTATAGTGAATCTCTCCCAATAAAGGATAATTTACACACGTGGAAGATCAGTGACGCAAACTCACAACCACGGATGTATTCAGCGGTCGAATTAATTAAATTGAATTCTTAAATAATCAGGAATTAACATGCTATCAACAAGTATACCTAATCGCTGGTAATTGTAACACAGTACGATGATATGTGTAGCACAAGACAGTCATTCTAATGAAAAATTGTCACCTTTACATTGTGTACCGATCGCTGACGAGAAGTGTGACGTCATTCCTTGGACCGAGCTTTCGTCTTCTGATCATAAAAATACTTCCATGTTATGTTCCTTGTTCCCAGATCAGAGGAAAATATATCCTCATTGGCTTCAAACGCATCCAGCAGATTAGAACATACTTCGACCTTTTGTGCTTCAAATCGAGTGTTTCGTCCCCTATCAACAGATTAGGTGGAGAAATGCGTCCTCATTCGTTGGTTTCAAACGCGCCCTGCAGATCAGAACAGACTTCGACACTTCTGTCCTTGAAATTGTGTCAGCTGCCAAAATATCTAATGTGTACACATTTTCCGAAACCCGAGGTCTTTCACCGTCTTCATATTGCATTGTGACCACAGGTTAACTGTTAAGCGAGCTCACGGATTCCTCTGCATTAGCGTTAATGGCTGATGGTCTCCCACGACGTGGTTTATCCTCAGTACTGCTTTTCTCTTCTTTAAACTTCCTACAAACACACACACACACACATATACGTACATGCACATGCACCCAAATACATGCATACACACACACACACACACACACACACACACAGACGGAGTGTGTGCGTGTATGTGCGCGCTCGTCTCTCCACCAAAATATATGTCCTTAAAGCAACGGCACGAAAGACTAAACGGGCAACGCGAATAAGAATAAATAACACTCTTCCCCCTCACCTCCATAATACTATTCTCTGTCTACCTCTTTCCTTCTCCCTCTATTTTCCATTCCTTCCTCATACCTCTCCCTTACTTATCTCTCTACCAATCTATCTATCTATCTATCTATCAATGAATCAGTCTATCTGTCTGTCTATCAATCAATCTATCTATCCATTTATCTATCCGTCAATCTGTTTATCTATCTATCTATCTATCTATCTATCTATCTATCTATCTATCTATCTATCTATTTATCTATCTATCTATCTATCAAACTATCTAGCTAACTATCTATTAATCTATCCATCTCTCTGTCTATTTATCTATTTAGCTATCTAAGTATCTATCTATCCATCAACTATCTATCATTCTATCAATCTGTCTGTCTATCTATCTATCCCTCTATCTATCTATCTATTTATCTATCTATCTGTTTATCTATTTATCAATTTATATATATCTATCAATGTATCAATCTATCTATCTGTCTATCTATCTCTCTATCAATCTGTTCATCTACCTGTTTGTCCATCTATCTATCTATCTATCTATCTATCTATCTATCTATCTATCTATCTATCTATCTATCTATCTATCTATCTATCTATCTATCTATCTATCTATCTATCTATCTATCTTGCTTTCGTTCTCCCCTTTTCAACTCACCCTTTATCTGGTCAGTGTCAAAATACAAAAAGCTCAGTGAAGAACAATAAATCAAACACACACAAATGAAAAGGGGACGGGGTTAGGGCATGGAGGTTAGGGCATAGTCTTTCGTCATTTCACGTCATCTTTTGTGTACGAAGAAAGTATTTTTTTTTCTTTTACTCTTTTTATTATCCTCATACTTCGCTATATTGGGTTGTCATACAGATTTTGATATACGGGACAAGGTAGAAAATTACTGCCTTAGTTATTGTCTATTGCCTTAGTTATTGTTGTTGTTGTTGTTATGGTGATTTTAATTGGCGCTTTTGTTATTTTTTTATGTACTCTTCTTCATTTTGTTCTTGATCGTCATTTTTTTCTCTCCCTACCACAACCGCCATCACCATCACCACCACCACCATCACCACCACCACCACCACCACCACCACCACCATTAGTACTACTACTACTACTACTACTACTACTACTACTACTACTACTACTACTACTACTACTGCTGCTGCTGGTTTTATGTTTATTCATTTTCTCTCTCCCTTGTTAGGTTCTCTTTTGGTGAAGATGGAGAGGCGCTCGATTTTTCCTTTATAGTTCTTTTTTCCCAGACTTAGTATATTTTATTCTCGCCATCGCATATTTAATAGAAGGAGGATATACTTCTAATGAATTATTTATCAATAGATACATTCATATAGCTATATGTATGTCTGTGCGCATGCGTGTGTGTCTTTAGATAGTTAAGTCGTCGGTAGGTAAGTATCTAGATGGATATCACATGGATAGATAGGTTTTTGTGCTAGTAGTGTATTGGGCTGTGATTTTGTGTGTGTGTGTGTGGTGTGGTGTGTGGTGTGTGTGTGTGTGTGTGTGTGCGTATGTGTGAGTATTTATGTGTGCAATTATGAATACGTGTATATGTTCCTGTATCTCTGTTTAGAGATATCGAAAGACAAATTTAGATATTCTTAGAAAAAATGCTTTGTCTATACAAAAGCGGCTGTGTGATAAGTAGTTTGCTTACCAACCACATGGTTCCGGGTTCATTCCCACTGCGTGGCACCTCGAGCAAGTGTCTTCTACTATTGCCTCGGGCCGACCAAAGTCTTGTGAGTGAATTTATTAGACGGAAACTGAAAGCCTGTCGTATATATGCATACATATGTGTGTGTGCGTGCGTGCGTGCGTGCGTGCGTGTGTGTGTGTGTTTGTGCCCAACATCGCTTGACAACTGATGCTGGTGTGTTTACGTCCCCGTAACTTAGCGGTTCGGCAAAATAGACCGATAGAATAAGTACTAGGCTTCCAAAGAATAAGTCCTGGAGTCGATTTGCTCGACTAAAAGGTGGTGCTCCAGCATGGCAGCAGTCAAATGACTGAAACGAGTAAAAGAGAAGGCGTAAAGAGTATATAAAATGTTGTTGTTGTTTGAGAAGTGGTAAAAGCGTTGAGCCGGCACAATTGTTATCACACCGGACAAAATGCTTAGCGGCATTTTGTCCGTCTTTACGTTCTGTGTTCAAATTCCGCCATGGTTGACTTTACTTTTTATCCTTTTGGGTTCGATGAAATAAGCATCAGCCCAGCACTGGGCTTGATGTTATTGACTAGCCCTCTCCCTCGAAGTTTCAGGTCTTAGCAGAAAGGATTATTTGAGAAATGGTAAAAAAAACAGTGAACTGCCATAATCGTTTGGAATCCGTTGACATCGTTTGGAAATGTTAGAAGATTTCTTCTTGATCTTTAAGTTCTGAGATATATTTATATATATATATATATAATATATATATATATATATATATTATTATATCTATATATATATATATATGTGTGTGTGTGTGTGTGTGTGTGTGTGTGTGTGTGTGTGTTATATATATATATATATATATTATATATATATACATATGATATATAATATATATATATATATATATATATATAGATATATATATAGATATATAGATATAGATATATATATATATATTCTTTTATTCTTTTAGCTTTTACTTGTTTCAGTTATTTGACTGCAGCCATGCTGGAGCACCGCCTTTAGTTGAGCAAATCGACCCCGGGACTTATTCTCTGACCGTCATAGTAACACTTTGTATGTTCCATGTACTCGCGTTGACATTTTTCTTGTCCTTTTTCCCGTCTTTTTCTTTTCTTATTAACTATTTACCGCATGCTCACACGAGCCCCCGACCTTCTGACTGGCATTGGATCACCTAATTCGCGGAATTCTTTCTACCACCAGTTTACATTATCTTATTCATTCGGAGTCGCCATTTCTGCACCTTGATTGTGAATCATTGTATCTATCTATCTATTTATGTATATATATATACTTCGTTCGTTTTCCGTCCTCGTGTTGTATACATTCGAAGCTTTCTTCCAGGGGATCTAATGCGCTTGGCTTAGATTTCCCTTGGCGGGCTGCCCAAACGGAGCAATCTCAAGATTAATCAGCCGAAATGCTAAGATGATCTGGTTCTTGACTGATGACTGACGGTTCGAATGTCCGTGCCTGTGGTTCTTGTGTCGTCTCTGTGGTGTTTCATGTTCTTGTCCATGTCTGTAATTATTTTTACTGTTTACATATATATATATATATTATAATAATACATGTATATATATATATATATAAGATATATATATATATATATATATATATAGAGAGAGAGAGATCGAGATGAGAGAGAGAGAGAGAGAGAGAGAGAGAGAGAAATTGAGATAGGGTTTGTAAATGCAACCCTCCATGGGATAACATACATCCAATATACTGCTAGTGAAGTACCCAACAAAGTTAATACATAAATGTTAATGATGCGATTGCAATCAATTCATTTACTGTATTATATGGGCAAAGGTAAAATGATTTACCACAAATTACTAATACAAGATAAGAAAATGGAGAAATACATCTAAATCAAATATCAATTACCAGATAATACTCAATTACATACTTTATTAGACCACCACATAAGAAACTGTAGGGTTAAATATAAAAAGCAGAACAAATCAGTGTACATAAAGGAATGTACATAAAAAAAGTGTACATAAAAGAGTAATGTTGTATAATAAGTAGAATATATATAAAAGAGAATATAAATATAAGTAAATATAAATATAAGTATAGATTACATCTTACAGCTGTTTCGGCCATGTACATAAGTATGTCTCATTTTACCAATATTAGCCTTTTATGGTAGGTCAATATATGATATAAATGAGACATTTAAAAATATCATAAGGCCTCTCGGAGATTATGTAATAAATCAATCTACATATATACCCACATGGGTATGGGTACATACCCATAATACAACATATACATATACATATGAGTGCATATACTCACACTCCTATACATATAAAAATAAACATACATAATGATATAAATAAATAATATAAATTAGTAAACATATATATGTGTTCCACATCCAATGTCTCAGTTTTTCGACTTAATATCGTGATAATAAACATACACATATTAGTACCTAGATGCAAATATACATAGTCAATAGTACATTATATTACTTCATATTAATTTCTAAAGTGTCATGAAAGTTAGCATCATTATCGTTGTCAATACTATTAATGTTACTATTATTATCATTCATAATATTATTAATAACGCTTACATTAGGATCCAGAGTGGTACATATGTATGTCCGGGTTCCAGCTAGTAATTTTCCTTATGACATAAATACACTATTGGATTTGAATTTAAAATTATCATTATCTTCCTTACAGTTGGTCAATTGAGAGCGAGGCTATAGTAGAAGACACTTGCCAATGGTGCCATGCAGTGGGACTGAACCCGGATCCCTGAGACTGGGAAGTAAGTGTCTTACCACACAGCCACATAGATACATGTGTGTGTGTGTGTGTATGTGTGTGTGACAGGGAACTAGTGTTGTGTATACAGTTTGCGACGTTATCAGTAAAAATAGTAATAGTAACAATAATAACAAGAGCACTCAGAGAGCGTAAACCTCCGCCAAGGGAACACCAACGTCCTCTCAATGATTAGCCGGAGTTGATCTTTAAAATGAGAATATCTGAAATAAACTCGACTACTCTCACAAACGAGAATACTAACAATTATGTTTAAAAAAAAAAGGAAAAATAATCCAGAATCCTTGTTCGATACCGGATCGATCCCCAAATCTAATCAGTTCGTGCCAGTAACGTGACCAAATATCCCTGAAAGTTTCATCCGAATCTATCCAGCGGTTCTTGAGATATCTTGTCCACGGACAAACAAACGAACAAACGTGACTGAAAACAATACCTCCGCCTAAAAGCACAAAGCCTGACATTTGTGAGGAAGGGACTTGCCGATTACATTGACCTCAGTGTCTCACTGGTACTTAATTTATCAATCCCGAAAGGATGATAGGCGAAGTCGACCCCAGCGGAATTTGAACTCAGAACTTAATGACGGGTAAAATACCGCGAAACATTTTGCCCAGTGCGCTAATGATTCTACCATTCGCCGTCTTAATAATAAGAAGAATAAGAAGAAGAAGAAGAAGAAGAAGAAGAAGAAGAAGAAGAAGAAGAAGAAGAAGAAGGATGAGGAGGAGGAGGAGGGGGAGAAATAATAATAATAATAATAACAATAATAATAATAATAATAATAATAATAATAATAATAATAATAATAATTAAATAAATAAATAGATAGATAAATAAATAAATAAAATTTTCAGTCTTTGGTCTCTGTTTTCGATATTCTACATCTGGACGAAAACTCTTCGAGAACATAATGTATTTTAATATTCCATTCTTCTTCAAACTTTGTCCGTCAACTTGACAACAAACTCTGTTCTGTTAGAGACAGATATTTAAGAGATTTTTAGTTCCTTCTAAAGACTTAATGTTGTCTGAAAAGTTTCCAGTGATCAGAGAGAATCCGTATTCTTGTCACGTACCATTGTTTCCGAAGCCAACTCATCTTAATCACATTATCATTTTCATTTAATCAACTTAAAAACACTTTCTAGGTGATTGCCTAAACACACATACACAATGAACACATGCGTGTAATTTGCACACACTTAGGTATACGCAGACACACACATACACACACACACGTATGTACCTTAATACTATGTCGTAAATATACCTATGCGCGTAGGCATGCTTATACATATATAAGTGTATGTGTGTGCTTGTGTATGTATATATATATATATATTATATGTATGTATATGTATATATATATATGTACATATATATTTATACATATATATATATAAACATATATAAATATATATATAAACATATATATATACACATATATATATATATAAACATATATATATATATACACACTCACATACATATACGTGTATATATACATATATGTGTATGTGAAAGTGTATTTATGTATGTATGTGTATACATACATACATTTAGATATGCATATATACTCCCAGCTACAAACAACTACTTAAGACCCCACTTGTTTGCTTTCTCTTATCCTAAGCACTGAGATTTTTATGTTTCAGTTCTCTTCACAATCACATGGTTTCCCGTTCGATCCCAATGCGCCATATTTTGAGTAACGTTTGCCAATGCATGGACTCTTCAGTAATTCCAACATACGATCTTTAATACAAAATTGAAGCTAAATTATCATAACAGTATTTTTCGGTATACAAGTCGAATTTTTCAGACCAAAATTAACAAAAAAAAATGGTGGGGTAGGTCAACTTATACACCAAAACGATTTGGGGGGGACCAAATATTCCATGTGAAATGCAGCAGTATTTGGAAAGATAGTAACGATGTTTGAATGCTTGCACGACATATTTACACGCTATACACTATGTTGAATTGTAATCCGGAAAATATGGTATTGTTATTACTTTATTATTTAAACGATGTTTAATTGTCTGACCTTAATATAAATTCTTCATATTTTTCAGAAAACTTTTTTTCATTTGTTAATTACTGCCATTTGAGTGTATCATAGGTTACCCCTGATAACCAATGAAATGAAGACAAAAAGAAAAGATTTCTTTGTATTTAAAACTAGCAGTATCACCCGGCGTTGCTCGGATTTGTAAGGGAAATAACTATATAAGCATTTTTAGAGATGTAAAGTATAATAGCCATCTCAATATGGCTAACCACAAAGGGGGGGTGTTACTGTAGCTTTTTACGTTCTGAGATTTAATAATACATTTTTAGAGAGTTACTTCCCTTATATAATAGCAAAAAAATGCATTAAAAATGGGAAAAAATTATGGTAATTTTTTTTTTAAATCGTAGACTCATCGTAGACGCGCGCTAATACCCAGAAGGGCTTGATATGAATCACGACTATAAGATACCCGCTTTTGGTTACACTGCACCGCAAAATGTGGGAGTAGTTAGGAATCTAAATCGTAGGAGACAGACAGCACACAACCTCACTTTTATATATAAAGATATTACGAGCTAGCATCAAATGTTTTAGTTTTTCGATCGCACATTGCTGACAATGACTGCAGAAGCCGATATAAGCCTTTGCTTTCCCAATAATAAATCTGTACAACACATTGAAGTTCAAAACAGATAATGAAAGGTAAAAATCTTGTTAATATGACAAAAAATACTAAATTTTAACGAGATTCGAATTTTTATCGTCTGCTTTTCATTGAACAATAAATACTTATTTGTACCGCCTAAAATAAAAGGGTGGTAGTGTTAAGTATTCTAGTTGATGGAGACAGGAAGTAGACAATGAAAATAACATGTCAAGTGAATAACAGAAAAAATACAGGATCGTTTAAAAATATTGTTAACCGCGTGAAAGATTTCAAATTTTCACCAGATTTGCTGGTGAGCTCATATGGCGCCACCGGTGCGAAAAATCTGACTTGTTTGAAAAATTAGTTGAATGCATCGCACAATTTCGTTAATGCTTGGAAAACATTTTAACTGCGTTTTTTTTTTTTTTGTATTATATTCTCTTCATTCGAGGAAAAGCTCAAGGTTCCGTACGGTTTTCGACTCGTTAGTAAACGACGACAAAATACGGTTTCCATACAACAGACAGTTACTACTTCTGATATGTCTCCAATGAAGGTTTCTGATTGGCTAAAAATCGCCTAATTTTAAACGCTTGTAACTTCTTTATTATTAATTCCTGAAAAGAATGAATGCGACTGTTGTCATCAGAGTAGAAAACTTTTAAAAGTTCTAGTGAAAATTCGAAATACTTCAAACAGTTGGAAGAATTTTCAGAAGATCCAAAATGGGAGAAAAAGGTGACGAACTAGCAGGATTGTTTGTGCATTGGATAAACGGTTAACAGTTTTCCCACTGGCTTTAAGCTTTGAATGTAGATCTTGCCGTGCTCAATTTTGCCTTGCATCTTAGATAAATAAGTACCAATCAAGTTCTGAGTTCGATGTAACCGACATTCCCTTCCTCTCAGAACTGCTATCCGTGCACCAAACTTAAAAAGGCTTATATTCCAATAATTTTTTTTAAATGATACATACGAGCTTTCGTGCATACATACATACATACATACATACATACATACATAAAGACTACTGATTCACTCTATCTTTGGAACTGTAAAAATCTGTAAAACTTTCCAGAAGTTTACCATTTAAACATGTATGAGCATATCTAGATATGCAGCTATATGCATGAGAATACATACATAAAACATACATTCGTTTCATACATACATATATACATACATACATACATACATACATACATACATACATACATACATACATACATACATACATACATACTGTGAAAAAGAGAATACCTACACTGGACTATTGAGAAATCTGCAGTTACTCTATCCAGATTTCAAGCTCAGATTTATACCTGTAATTATTGGGGCATTGGAATATGTCACACAATGTCTAAATACCAATCTTGAAAGATTAGGCTTCTGAAAACCAGAAAGGA
>NC_043006.1:97235691-97245691 GCF_006345805.1 Octopus sinensis | reverse complement strand
CACACCTATAATATATCCCTATACATACACATAAAAACGTCTAGGCAACGATAAATAAATAAAATAGCCAAATACTTCAACACAATACTTATTCATACTCCCTCACACACACATACAACCCACATTCATAAACAATATACGTATACCCGCTCACACATACATATACAAACATACAGAACTCGATATATACACCAATATATTCACACCCACATCTATACAGATAAATAAATTACGCAAACAATTACACACACACACACACATTCACACATACATAAACACTCAAAAGAAAAATAAACAATTCTTTGCACGTGGTGATCGAACGTTTTTTTTTTGTTTTTTTTTAAATTATGAATGGAATAATATATAATCAACTTAAATATACAGAATTTACTACAAATCATTAATAAACCATCATGATAAATGAAACCCATATATACATATAATGATAAAACTCCCTTTAACCATACACAATTATACCTATATAGCAATCTCCATATATACATTCACACACAAATATACATACGTAAAACACACACACACAACATATACGTATACCCCCTCACATATACATATACATACGTACTAAACTGGATATATAGAACAATATGTTCACACCCACACTCATACAGATAAATAAATTACACAACTAAAATACGCACACACACACACATTCACACATACATAAACACTCAAAAGAAAAACAACATTACTACACATAATACGATATATAAGATACTTCATAAGTAACCAGAATATCATAAGTAACAAGATTAACATAAAATTAATATTTTATATATATAATATTAATATTATATATATATATATATATATATATATATATATATATATATATACACACAACACTATACATACATATATATTAGAAGGTTTGGAGGTATTGTACAGGTATTATATATTAGAAGAAATGAGGTACTCAGAAATCTGGATGGTTTTATATTTACAGGTATTTATTACGTCACATGATTTTATAAATCATTTATAAAAACATGTGACATATTAATATATATCTGTAAATATAAAACCACGTAGATTTCTGAGTACCTTATTTCTTCTAATATACATACATATATATACATATATATATATATATATACATACACACTCACATATATACATATGTGTGTGTATGTGAGTGTGTGTGTGTGTGTGTGTGTGTGTGTGTGCATGAGTGGTTGGCTGGATTGGGACCAGAGGTATCCGTCTCTGTTATATGTGGAATTACAGATACTCTCTCTCTCTCTTTTACTCTTTTACTTGTTTCAGTCATTTGACTGCGGCCATGCTGGAGCACCGCATTTAGTCGAGCAAATCGACCCCGGGACTTATTCTTTGTGAGCCCAGTACTTATTCTATCGGTCTCTTTTGCCGAACCGCTATGTGACGGGGACGTAAACACACCAGCATCGGTTGTCAGGCAATGCTAGGGGGACAAACACAGACACACAAACACACATAATAATATATATATATATATATATATATATATAATATATATATATATATATTAATATATATATTATATATATATATATATACATATATACATACATATATATATATATATATACGACAGACTTCTTTCAGTTTCCGTCTACCAAATCCACTCACAAGACATTGGTCGGCCCGGGGCTATAGCAGAAGATACTTGCCCAAGATGCCACGCAGTGGGACTGAACCCGGAACCATATGGTTGGTTAGCTAGCTACTTACCACACAGCCACTCCTGCGCCATTCGAGCAAATCCTATGAACCAATGTTTTCCGAACGAATTACTTGTTTCTCTCGCCGTCAGATATGCTTTAAACAACAGATTGCAACACGGGGACTTGCAACCAACTTCGCTACTCTTCAACAACAACGATGTGAGATAAAAAAACCCAACAAATTGTTGCTGCTGTTGTTGTTGTTGAGGCCGTCGTCGTCGTTATTGTTGTTGCTGTATAGTTCCAGTTACAAACGTGGTCAAGCAGGTCCAAGATTAGAGGCGATTTTAATGTTATCAAACACTCTCGCACATAAATGTATGTATATATGTATGTATGTATAGTATATTTCTTCTTTGTGGAGGCGCAATGGCCCAGTGGTTAGGGCAGCGGACTCGCGGTCATAGGATCGCGGTTTCGATTCCCAGACCGGGCGTTGTGAGTGTTTATTGAGCGAAAACACCTAAAAGCTCCACGAGGTTCCGGCAGGGGATGGTGGTGATCTCTGCTGTACTCTTTCGCCACAACTTTTTCTCACTCTTACTTCCTGTTTCTGTTGTACCTGTATTTCAGGGGGCCGGCCTTGTCACTCTCTGTGTCACGCTGAATATCCCCGAGAACTACGTTAAGGGTACACGTGTCTGTGGAGTGATCAGCCACTTACACGTTAATTTCCCGAGCAGGCTGTTCCGTTGATTCGGATCAACCGGAACCCTCATCGTCGTAACCGACGGAGTGCTTCCAGTATATTTCTTCATTCGTTAATGTATTCGTCTCATTTTCAAAGAATGGCGTTGATTCAGCTGTTACTTGGCTGCTATTTCTTGTTGGCCGAACGACCTCATGGAGGCTCCTCTCGCTATACAGCACAGCTTAACCGTTTCTATTATTGTCTTCATTTTACTGGGTGGAGGATAAACTGTACAATGTAATTGTATGGAATAAATTCCAAAATGGTTTGAATTTTCAGAAACAGTCAATTAAAAATAAACGGACAGAAGTGGCTGTGTGGTAAGTAGCTTGCTAACCAACCACATGGTTCCAGGTTCAGTCCCACTGCGTGGCATCTTGGGCAAGTTTTCTCTGCTATAGCCCTGGGCCGACCAATGCCTTGTGAGTAGATTTCGTAGACGGAAACTGAAAGAAGCCTGTCGTATATATGTATATATATATATATATGTGTGTGTTTGTCCCCCTAGCATTGCCTGACAACCGATGCTGGTGTGTTTACGTACCCGTCACTTAGCGGTTCGGCAAAAGAGACCGATAGAATAAGTACTGGGCTTACAAAGAATAAGTTCCGGGGTCGATTTGCTCGACTAAAGGCGGTGCTCCAGCATGGCCGCAGTCAAATGACTGAAACATGTAAAAGAGTAAAAGAGGACAGATGCAATTATCAGAAATGAGTTACGGTTGACAAAGGTACATTACTCCTGCTACAGTTTTACTAGTTATTTCCCTTTGAAAAAGTAACTTCTTTTAGGAAAATTTTGAAATTTTGAAATTTTTTTTTGTGTTTAGCTGAAGCCTACTACACACAACTTCAGAACTTCTTTTCCTACAATAGACAAATCTATGAAAAGAAATTACAGTTTTGGATAAAATATGACTAGGTTTTGCAAACAGGAACACGCACATCACATCAGTTAGTGCTTAGTTTGATCAAACAAAATATCATTAACCGGTTATTATTATCGAAATTTGTGAGACCCAAACTAATAAGACAAACCATCCTCTGCTTGATGTTATCAAGTTGTTATTATTGACAATAAAAAAAAGGCTCTCAACAATATGATTATAATAACCGGATTCCACTTTATATACATTCATATACATGCATACATTATGTGTGGTGTGTATGTATGTGTGTATGTGTGTGTGTGTGTGTGTGTGTGTGGTGTGTGTGTGTGTGTGTGTGTGTGTGTGTGTGGTGTGTGTGTGTAGATGTAGTGGATCTTGCATGCATGAGGTAGATTCGATCCACCATAGCCAAATTTAAATTAACACTGCAACAGAACTTTTCCCACGGTGGAACAATGGTTTTTCCCTGACAGCAGTTTTACATTTTCCAGATGCCTTTAGCTAGATCGAAATGTCTTGACCCTTTCTAACCTCTTTTACTTCACCAAAAGTTAGAATAGTGATAACAAGATCACCAACATAGGCGCAGGAGTGGCTGTGAGGTAAGTAGCTTGCTAACCAACCACATGGTTCCGGGTTCAGTCCCACTGCGTGGCATCTTGGGCAAGTGTCTTCTGCTATAGCCTCGGGCCGACCAAAGCCTTGTGAGTGGATTTGGTAGACGGAAACTGAAAGAAGTCTGTCGTATATATGTATTATATATATATGTGTGTGTGTGTGTGTGTGTTGTGTGTGTGTGTTTGTCCCACTAGCATTGCTTGACAACCGATGCTGGTGTGTTTATGTCCCCGTTACTTAGCGGTTCGGCAAAAAAGAGACCGATAGAATAAGTACTGGGCTTACAAAGAATAAGTCCCGGGGTCGATTTGCTCGACTAAATGCGGTGCTCCAGCATGGCCGCAGTCAAATGACTGAAACAAGTAAAAGAGTAAAAGAGTAACTAAATCTATTGTTCTCAATGATATAGCTATCCTTCTAGCAAGCATACCCCAAGTAAAAATCAGTTAGTCACAGACGGTGACGACTCAACGAGTCCAGTCACATATTGACGACTCAATGACAACGAAGTCTGGCTGACCAGCTCGAGCCTTGGTCAGAGGGAGAAATGAAGTTTACTGTCAGCAACTGTGAGACAACGTGCCACACCCTTACAACTCTTACCAATTCTGCTCTCTTACAGCGTCATTCTATCTCTCTCTCTCTCTGTGGATTACTACTAACAATTTGTGTACGCCAAACTATGCAAAAGATTCTACCACGTCTAACTTTCTTTCGCGTGCTTTTGGATTTATCATAACCTGCCCGTCGAGGCAAGGTATTGTAACGTAACGGTAAATAAATACATTCTTAAAACTTCATGCATTGTTCATCTTTCACACCCTATAACATGTAGTTTTCACGCTCAGAGTTGCTGAAGCATGGAATAAACTGCCTGCGTCAGTTGTTGACTGCCATGACACTGCATCCTTTAAGGCCCTCATGCTTTCCGAGATCCGCCGAAACTACACCTGATTATATATACACTTTAGATGAGTTGTAGTGCACCTGAGCACTGTACACAATTATTATTATTATTGAGTGAGAGAGCAGTTCATGCCATCAAAGTGACACTGGGGTAAAATATACGAAGCCCAATATACCCATCATGACTACCCGTCTGATAAAGGTACACCAGGCACATGCATCACAACCATATGTGCGCGACATGGTGATCTCATATCAAGATAAACAGCACATGACCTTGCAGGTGGGGCCCAGTTAGAATTTTCTTCAGGTTCAGTAGCCCATCCCGCTCAAACGGTCCCTGAATAAGGGTTGTTTAAGGATGTTGAAAGAACCACCCATGTTTCCAGAGGTGAACTATTCAAACCCCAAGAATCCTCTCAACACATGGCTATGATGCTCCCCCACTACTTCTGCTCGTGATCAGAGATGCACATATCGTCAGCCACCAAGGGACATGCTCAACTGGTTATGGTCAAACAACTGACAAGCAAATCTGTGGTATTGAGCAGAATATTTGCTGTAGCCCATCTTTTATACCAAGACGAAACAATGTACATGATAACACTTCCAATCAGTTAAGATCAGAAGCCATGAGAGCCACTGCCTGGTACTGCATCAGGGCATTTATTATTATTATTGTGGTATTGAGCAGAATATTTGCTGTAGCCCATCTTTTATACCATCTTTTATATTATTATTATTATTATTATTATTATTATTATTATTATTATTATTATTATAACAACAAAAACTTTATCGTTACAACTGCTGATTCTGACATCATCATAATATTGTTTATAAATCACCCATCAGCCGTCACAACTGGTGACCCCGAACAAGAGCATTGCGGCCTTCCCAAGAAACAACCGTTACAAACTGGCCACCCCAACGTTGCACCATAACGGGCATCGCTACAAAAATAAAACTTCATCGCTTACACTTGGTGACCCCATGGAAGAGAATTACTACCTTCCGATGCTACATGACGCTGCATTTTTGCTAACTTCGAACTATAGAAATAGAATATCAACAGTTGCTGAACCAAGGAAAGATGACACCAGGATGCACCCTCCATCGACCTGCTACAGAAAGCTCTATACTGCGATGCAATCTACGATGCACTTCACAACAGTGCAACACTGCACAAGGCGTTTGTGGAACATTGATACATGCATACATACATACATGCATGCATACATACATACATACATACATACATACTACATACATACATACATACATACATATGTAATATGTATATATGTGCATGTATACATGCGTGCATGCGCGTGTGTATGTATAAAAGTGAGGTGGGGGTGTATGGATGGTTGTTCTTTTTCTCATTTTAATCTAGAATTAAATTTTGACTGGCCATTTGTTTGGTACCAAGACTGCGACGGAAAGAACCTTGTTTAGTCCATCCTTTAAATTTTAAGAATTTCTTGCAAAATTTTATAGTTCCAGATATCGTGATGGTTTGTAGTGTATGAAGAAGACATTTTCCCTCCCCAAGAACCCAAGCTCAGCTATACATTGTTCCAGACATGATGGTATGTATTTTGTTGCTCCAATACTAACAGCTATGAAACTGAAAGTGTATCTTGGGTACTGGATTTTCAAATTCCTTATCAATAATCCATAGATGTTCTCTTCTTCTTGCATTTTTCTAACCACACTGGTATCCAAAGGGCAACCGATTTCCACAACAGAACATCTTTTCCTTGTCGTTCCACACAACAATATCTGGTTGGTTATAAGGCTGCAAGATGGCACAAACGTTAGCACGCCGGGTTAAATGCTTAGCAGTATTTCGTTTGTCTTTACGTTCTGAGTTCAAATTCCGCTGAAGTCACATATCGATACCACCTTAAACAACTGGAACATTTCCATCAGATGTGTCTCAGACGGATCTATGGCATTAAGTGGAAGGACCACATCAGTGATCTTGAAATATTGGAAGGCTCTCGGTGTGAAAGTATAGAAGCTCTTGTGTTAAAGCAAAGGCTCAGATGGAGTGGTCATCTGGTCAGGATGAAGGATTCAAGGATGCCAAAACAACTCTTTTATGGAGAGTTAGCTAAAGGAGAACGACCTCCACATAAACCAAAAAAGCGGTATAAGGACTTGCTGAAGGCTTCCTTAAGAGATGGGGAGGCATAGCTATTAATCGTAGCAGGTGGAGAAGGATTGTGCACGAGGGGACTGCCACTTTCGAGAAATCTCGAGTTGCACATGGGAAAGTAAGGAGGGATGTCAGGAAGGGCATCGCTGTTACACTTCCAGAAGGGAAGGGTCTTCCTTTGATTCTGACATGCAATGTCTGTGCAAGACTCTGCCTCAGTAAAGCTGGACTCATGAGTCATCTTCGTAGTCATAAAACGAGACAGATGAGTGACAACCTGGCTACTGGTGGTGGTGTAACACACCATACTAATCATATCTGTCGGGCATGTGGAAGAGAGTGTAATTCGGCAGGAGGACTTAAACGACATGCAAAGGTACATGAAGCCCAGTCACAACTACAACTGGCTATTACCAGTAAAGGTTTTAGTTGCCAATTCTGTACATGACATTGTAGATCTTTAGCTGGGCTAAAAAGTCACATTCGATCACAGCACCAGTAACAGTTAAGCTTCGTGCAATGGCCATACTCGATAACGAGGGACAGCCATAATAATGTATACGTGCAGATTTCTATGTTTCGCTTTCTTTATGTATTCTCGTGCATATACTTGCATATCTAGACATGCTCATATATGCTTAAATGATAAACTTCTGGAAAGTTTTATAGATTTTTTTACAGTTCCAGTGATGGCTTGGATCTGTAGTCTTTTAATTAGCTTTCTCCTTTCTGGTTTTTGAAAAGCCTAATTTTTCAAGGTTGGTATTTAGGCAGTGTGTTACACATTATAGTATGTATGTATACATGCATACAAGTATATATGCATACACTAGCGTCGACAGCCAAGTGGATACCTTCAGTACAGGGGTGGGAAACTTTTTAGTGCGGTGGGCAAAAAATTGACTAAGAAAAAGGTCTGCGGGCAGATTACAAGTTCTGACTCTTATATCTGTGTAGATCTCGTATATGTCTATGTATATAATTCGATATACGTTAATAAAAATAAGTTAGATTAACATTAGATTAACGCGTAACATCTTCATCGACGACGCCACTGAATTTAGGGCATTTATATTGCTAATGAGGTGTTCTATAGCTTTCAGCTAGTGTCTAGTTTTGTCTCAGGAGGCGCAATGGCCCAGTGGTTAGGGCAGCGGACTCGCGGTCATAGGATCGCGATTTCGATTCCCAGACCGGGCGTTGTGAGTGTTTATTGAGCGAAAACACCTGAAGCTCCACGAGGCTCCGGCAGGGGATGGTGGTGATCCCTGCTGTACTCTTTCACCACAACTTTCTCTCACTCTTACTTCCTGTTTCTGTTGTACCTGTATTTCAAAGGGCCGGCCTTGTCACTCTCTGTGTCACGCTGAATATCCCCGAGAACTACGTTAAGGGTACACGTGTCTGTGGAGTGCTCAGCCACTTACACGTTAATTTCACGAGCAGGCTGTTCCGTTGATTCAGATCAACCGGAACCCTCGTCGTCGTAACCGACGGAGCGCTTCCATCCAGTTTTGTCTCAAGGGGGTGGTACACACCTAGCAATATGTATTATATAGTGAAAACAAAATTTCCATTCAAATGGCAATTACCAGACGATTTTCTGTTCGCGTCGCATCTAACCGTTTTGAGTTGTAGTGGAAATGCGACCTATTGGTATACAAATCTTTATATATAAAAGTGAAGTTGTGTGTCTGTCTCCTACGATTTAGATTCCTAACTACTCCCACATTTTGCGGTGCAGTTTAACCAAAACCGGGTATCTTATAGTCGTGATTCATATCGAGCCCTTCTGGGTATTAGCGCGCGTCTACGATGAGTCTACGATTTAAAAAAAAAAATTACCATCATTTTTTCCATTTTAATGCATTTTTTCGCTATTATATAAGGGAAGTAACTCTCTAAAAATGTCTACGATAAGTCAGCGATTTAAAAAAAAATTTACCATTTTTTTTTTCCATTTTAATGCATTTTTTTGCTATTTTTTGGCTATAACTCTCTAAAAATGCTTATATAGTTATTTCCCTTACAAATCCGAGCAACGCCGGGCAATACTGCTAGTATTGTATAAATTTTATAATTGAAAAATTTACTATATTTTGCGCATACAAGTATATCAGCTTGCGGACGAAATAAAATGGGTTCCCGGCGCAAATGGGTTCGCGGGCGAAAATGCGCCGGCGGCGGCGGGGGCTTCCCCATCCCTGCTTTAGTATATATCATTCTGCCTAATGAGCACTGTGTATATAGAGTTAAATAATTTATAATTAATTTAATAAGTTGATAAATAATATTATATAAACGATGTTATAAAATTTAATAATGTACTTCATATAAAATCTATTAATCTTATTGAGAACAGGATTATTAGATTTCATATACATATAGTTTAATGTTCAATAATTTTATTGTTGTTGCTGTTGATACTACTGTTGTTGTTTATGCTTCTGCTGCCCATTTTGTTGTTGTTGTTGTTGTGGTGGTGGTTGTGGTGGTGGTGGTGGTTGCTGTTGTTGTTGTTGTTGTTACGAGCACTGTATGGAGTGTATAGGATACATTATTCACTGTGTTCCTTCGTAGTTGAAGACAGTCAGGAATAATTCGGAGGAAATTTAGCTGATTTTTCTAGCGGAGCGAATGACCAGGTAGAGGCACCTTTATTGGTTCGTTCAAAAATTGGCTTTTCAGAAATAGATATTTTCATAATTCGTGTGTGTGTGTGTGTGTGTGTGTGTCTATTGTTATGAGGAATCAAAGATAAAATCCAATCAAAATACCGTTAATAAATATTTGTTTAATGAGATTACTCTTTTACTCCTTGCTTCAGTCATTGTAACTGCGGCTATGCTGGAGCACCGGCTGGTGTTCCGTCAAACAAATCGCCCCCTATCGCCACTAGTATTCATTTTAAGTATAACTCTTATTCTCTCGTCCTTTTTTTTTTTTTTTTGCCAAACTACCACGCCACGAGAATATAAACAAACCAATAGCGGTTGTCAAATTGTGA
>NC_043006.1:97125691-97233191 GCF_006345805.1 Octopus sinensis | reverse complement strand
ACACATACATACAAACATACATACATACATACACACATACATACAAACATACATACATACATACATACATACATACATACATACATACATACATACATAACTAGCAATCCGTCGGTCACGACGACGAGAGTTCCAGTTGATCTATTGAATGGAACAGAGTGATCGTGAAATTAACGTGCAAGTTAATGAGCACCCCACAAACATTCGTCCCCTTAACGAAGGTGTCTGTGACATTTAGCGTGACACAGACTGTAACAAGGGTGGCCCGTTTCAATTACAGGTACAACTCATTTTTGCCAGCCGAGTGGACTGGTGCAATGTGAAATAAGTTGTCTTGCTCAAGAACACAATGTGCCGCTGGGAAGCGAACTCGGGAATCGAAGGAAATGAATAGGAAAAAGAGGATGTTTTCGGAGTAAACCCAACAGAGGGGGCTGGTTGTTCAAATTGACTGCAGAATGGGAGATAGGGCGATGCATTTCACTTTGCCCATAAGCTTTTAGTTTGGAGATTTGGAAGAGCTACGAAGTAAAGTTGTTGAAAGAGGAGAATGTGGGGCCGGAAGAGGGAAGACACGGTAGAAGACACAAATATTTAAATCAACGTTAATATTTCAGGTAAGCCGATGCTTTAACTTTGCTTAAATTTCCACACTTGTGCTGGGAACCTTGAATTGCTAATTTCTACCGGTGATGGACTGCATTAGCGACAACCAGCCCTTTATAAGGTGAAACTCTAAATGACATCATCAATTAGCGTTAGATTCCTCTCTCCTCGTATCAATTAAACTTAACAAATGTCGTCTATGAGAGAAATGTTAGAAAACCTACGTAATCATATTCATTTACCGTTCATCATGAATTCAGATCACACTCGGTCAATTTCGTCTTTTAATGTTCTGAAGGAGAGAAAAAGAGCAAACAACATGTCGAATACAGCACTCGATTCATATAATTCCAGGATGACATCCTAGTTGAGGATACAATTATAAGTGTTTCGAATGTAGGGAACAACGTCTGAAATTTCAAGATGGCGCGTGAGGTTTTGATGCCATCGATATCTATACAGGGTGGACACCAAAACACACGCACCAAAACGTATAACATCTTATTAGACAGAATCGTTAGTACACCGGGCGAAATGCTAAACGGTATTTCATATGTCCTAAACGGTATTTCATAGGGCGGCGAGCTGGCACAAACATTAGCACGCCGGTGAAATGCGTAGCCGTATTTCGCCTGCCGTTACATTCTGAGTTCAAATTCCGCCGAGGGCGACTTTGCTTTTCATCCTTTCGAGGACGATAAAATAAGTACCAATAGAGCACTGGAATCGATGTAATCATCTGACCAGCCACGTCACTGCTCCGAAATAGCTAACCTCGAGCCAAAATCTGAAGCCATTATCATTATTATTATCATTATTATTATTACTATTCATTTTGTTCTTTATGTACAAATCCGTGTCTATTCATCATCATTTTATTTTATTCGATTTTTTGTTAATTGAAGCATACTCATTCTCATTTACTCATTTACTTGGAAATCGACCCCAGGACTTATTCTTTAGAAGCCTAGTACTTATTCTATCGGTCTCTTTTGCCGAACCACTAAGTTACGGGGACGTAAACACACCAGCATCGGTTGTCAAGCGTTGTTGGTGGGGACAAACACAACACACAAACATACACATATATATACATACATATATACAACGGGCTTCTTTCAGTTTCCGTCTACCAAATCCACTCACAAATCCGTCTACCAAATCCATGTGGTTCGTAAGCAAGCTACTTACCACACTGCCACCCTACGCCTATCCACACAGCCACCCTACGCCTATCCACGCAGCCACCCTACGCCTATGGTGACAATTTTGGAGTATATTGAATTTATCTAGTGCGTAACTTCTGGCCCACCCTGTATTTGACTGATACTTTATTTTATTCGCCAGAAGAAAATAAAAGTTAATCTTTCAAGCTCCGCTTTCCGACGATTTATTAACTCTGTTGGAGAAAGCAAAGAAAATATTAATCAAAAATGAAGTGCGCGATATATAAGGGAAGCTACTCTTGTCGTAATATAATAATTAGTTCCCTTTGATACATGCTGGTTGCAAACGCACTGCTTGAGATAATAAATTCATAGTTTATATTGATTTCGAGGGTTTATTTATTAATCACAACGTTCCATATAGTTTTCTGAGTATATACAATGTGAGATGCAATTAACGAAACCATTAAACATGAAAACCGGTTTTGCTTTAATTGCCTTTTAAAATCCAGCTTTGACTAAACTACGATGCATAAAATAGATTACTGAATTAAAGAATAAATTAATGTCTTTTCTCTAAAATCTTTTTATATAAAAGAGAAGTTGTGTGTCTGTCTCCTACGATTTAGATTCCTAACTACTCCCACATTTTGCGGTGCAGTTTAACCAAAACCGGGTATCTTATAGTCGTGATTCATATCGAGCCCTTCTGGGTATTAGCGTGCGTCTACGATGAGTCTACGATTTAAAAAAAAAATTTACCATAATTTTTTTCCAATTTAATGCATTTTTTCGCTATTATATAAGGGAAGTAACTCTCTAAAAATGTCTACGATGAGTCAACGATTTTTAAAAAAATTTACCATCATTTTTTTCCATTTTAATGCATTTTTTCGCTATTATATAAGGGAAGTAACTCTCTAAAAATGTCTTCGATGAGTCAACGATTTAAAAAAAAATTTACCATAATATTTTTTCCATTTTTAATGCATTTTTTGGTTATTTTTTGTCTATAACTCTCTAAAAATGCTTATATAGTTATTTCCCTTACAAACCCGAGCAACGCCGGGCGATACCGCTAGTATTATTATAAAAGAGTTATAATTCTATTATCAAAATAGAATTATAACTTATAATTTTTTAAACTGATTGTAATCAGATTCAAATGTGATCCATAAATGCATCCAGGAAGTTTCCCTTTCATCTGGTTTTTGCATATATTTACACATTTATAGAATTCCTTATTCATTGGTATAACTTAGAAGACTCAAATATTTGTGGTCAAATAGTTATTTCTATTTGACAATTTTGTATGTGTGTGTGTGTATGTGTGTGCATAATGTATAATATACATGTAGTCTGTGGCCATGCTGGGGCACCACCATAAAGAATTTTTAGTCGAATGAATTAACTCTAGTACATTTTTTTTCTTTTTCTTTAAGCCTGGTACTTATTCTATCGATCTCTTCACCAAATGGCTAAGTTACAGGGATGTAAACACACCAACACCAGTTGTAAAAGCGGTGGTGGCAAACAAACACTGACACAAAGACACACACAAAGACACACAAATACACACACACACACGCACACACACACACGCACACATACGCACACACACACACGCACACACACACACACACACACACACGTGATGGCTTTTCACAGTTTCCCTCAACCAAATACACTCAGAAGGTTTCGGCTGGTCTGAGTTTATAGTAGAAGACACTTGCCCAAAGTACCACACAGTGGGACTGAACTCAGAGCCATGTCGTTAGGAAGCAAGCTTCTTACCACACAGCCACGCCTGCACTTACGAGCCATGCCTGAGAAGGGAGTTTTGTATCATTGAACCAAAGGCAGTTTTATTTGGGTCAGTTAATCAAGACTACTAATTCCAGGAAAATTTTAGACAGAAATTACTATTGGAGTATATTCCCTTTTGAGATATGGCAGTACTAAACCTTAATCCCCTGATATTGCCTAATGCAAACACTGAGGTAGAAAGCTTATTTCTGTTTCTTTATTACCCTCAAGGGGTCAAACATAGAGGGGACAAACAAGGACAGACAAACGGATTAAGTCAATTACATCGACACCAGTGTGTAACTGGTACTTAATTTATTGACCCCGAAAGGATGAAAGGAAAGTCGACCTCGGCGGAATTTGAACTCAGAACATAACGGCAGACGAAATACGGCTACGCATTTCGCCCGGCATGCTAACGTTTCTGCCAGATCACCGCCTGAGGTAGAAAGTTTATTTCATAGCATGAATGTTATCAAAACAGATTTAAGAAATAAAATTCAACTTTCAAAGCTTGGAGCTGTTGTCTCTGTGAAATATGGCCTGGAACAACATGAAAAATATTGCCAAGATTATTGCTTACCAGAAGGAACACTAAACAAACTGGCACTATTAATGCATATCTAACTCAGATGTACAGTTGTATTGCTTGAAATGCCGAACAATTTACATTTGTTCAATGCTGACTCAATTATACTAGCAAAGATTTAATTTCTAAATTTGCTTTTTAAATAGAGTAAGTAACAACTTATAATTCTATTATTTTTCTTTTTCTTGTTAAACATTATATTTATTTTAGTTTTAGGATTTTTGAGGAATTTCATCTCAAAAGTCTAGTATTAATTTTCAATATTTATTATTTTTATTTGGTATTATATGTACAGGATAAGAAGGAATATATACACGTGCATACATACATACACACACACATGCATACATATATATATATGTATATGTGTATATATATGTATATATATGTATATATATATATATATATATATATATATATATATATATATATATATATATATATATATATATATACTTACATAAGAGACCAAAGTATAGGTACACTGCTATATTTTTATTTATAAAAAATACAAAAATGGGACAAGGACGGGTTATTTGGAGTTTTCTTTCCTCAGTTGAATTCCAGATTATCTTTGCAATTTCAGCTGGTTATACTCAAGATTGCTCCAATCTGGCCAGCCCCAAGGAAAAACTAAACTAAGAGCACTAGATTCCTTGGAAGAAAGCAGCAAATGTATATGAAAACAAGGACGGAAAAATGGTACACAAATATGGGTATCTTTCGACTAAGGATGAATTAAATTAAGCTGGCGTGTATGGAAGTAAAGCGTTACGGCAGGGACATAAGTTTTGACAGGCACAAGGTATGTACACTTTGGTCTCTTATATGTAAATATATATATCTAAATTTTGAATTATTCTTTCTACTCTTTCATGTTTTCCTTCTTCCTCTAATCCCCTTCACACTTACTTTGTTCATTCCACTCTTCGTTCTTTCATTTCCCCTCTCTCACATTTCCTAGCTTTTCTCTTCATGCTCACTTTCCCTCTTCTTTCACTTCATTCTGTCCCTTTCATTTTTTTCTTGCCCCTCCTTAATTCTTCTGTCCATCGGCCTCTGTCTTTCTCTCTTCTCTCCCCAAGTAACCAGTGTTTGGCTAAGCCTGACCTTTCATTTTTGGTTCAACTACCATCCGTGCAACATCTATATTTCTCCCTGTGCCTGTCAAGTCTTATGTCCCTGATGTAAGGCTTTACTTCCATACACACCAGCTTAATTTGTCCTTAGTCGAAAGACACCTGTTGTTAATGTCCTGTTATTTGTATTTGTGTACCAATTTCCGCTTTTTTCCGTCCTTGTTTTCGAATACATTTGCTCCTTTCTTCCTAGGAATCAAGTGCTCTTAGTTTAGTTTTTTCTTGGAGCAGGCCAGATTGGAGCAATCTCGAGTATAACTAGCCAAAATTGCAAAGATAATCTGGAAGTCGACTGAGGAAAGAAAACCCCAAATGACCCATCATTGTTTTCTTTGTATCGTCTGTCTGGATGTTTTGTGTTCTTGTGCCATTTTTATATTATATATATATATATATATATATATTATATATATATATATATATATGTATGTATATATATTATATATATATATATATATATTATATATATATATATAAGCAGCCATCTTTCCCTTTTTCTGGCAAGGATGTAGTCGATTTGGCATACTAGCCAAATCGACTACATCCTTGCCAGAAAAAGGGAAAGATGGCTGCTTATAAATGCCAAAACCTTCCCAGGCGAAGAATGCACCCCACAACATAGACTGGTAGTAAGTGACTTTAGGATCAGGACTAAGAGGGCGACTAGAAGACGACCAACATGGAGAAGAAGGGTCTGGAAGCTTAAAGACCCTGCGAATGGGCAGAGATTTAGAGATATGTTACTTGAAGCCTTTGACGAAGTGGAAGGGGGTATAGCTACACATGGGGTAGAAGACAACTGGACGTTTTCTGAGGGACAACCTGCTGAAAGCCGCTGACCAGATCTGTGGCTGGTGCAAAGTCCCCTTAAGACCCAAAATAACGTGGTGGTGGAACAATATTGTTGACAGGGCTATTAGACAAAAGAAACAGGCTTGGAAGGCCTGGAAGAACGGTGGTAGCAGGGAAGTGTATCAGACTGCCAGAAGGGAAGCTAGGAGACAGGTCTATCTAGCCAGAGGGGAAGCAGATAAGAGAAAATTTGCCAATGTCCTGCGCCGTGAGGATGAAAGACTTGAGGTATTTCGTGTCGCAAGACAGTGTGTGAGAGAGAATCGTGAGGTGGTAGGAGAGAAATGTGTTCGCATGGAGGATGGTTCACTTGCGCTAAATGAGGATGCAAAGAGAGAAGCTTGGAGACGCCACTATGAAAGGTTGCTGAATGAGGAAAATGAATGGGATAAAGAGAGTCTGCCGAATGTTGACCCAACAGAGGGACCAGCTATCCGAGTTGATAGTTCCATGGTAGCTAAGGCAATTAGAAGCATGAAGACAGGGAAAGCCCCAGGCCCATCAGGAATTACTGCAGAGATGCTCAAAATATCTGGTAGTGTCGGCTATAGCATAGTCACCCGTATAGTTAACCAGGTGATACACGAAGGAGTCATACCCAATGACTGGTGTAGCAGCATAATAGTCAACTGCTACAAAGGTAAAGGTGACGCCCTAGATACAAATAACTACAGGGGCATCAAGCTGCTGGATCAGGTAATGAAGGTTATGGAGAGGGTTATAGCCCAGTTAATTAGAGAGAGTGTTAGCTTAGATGATATGCAGTTTGGGTTCGTGCCAGGGAAAAGTACTACTGATGCTATATTCCTGGTAAGACAGCTGCAGGAGAAATACCTAGCCAAAGGTAAGCCCTTGTACCTGGCTTTTGTTGACTTGGAGAAAGCCTTTGACAGGGTCCCCCGATCCCTTATCTGGTGGTCAATGAGGAAACTAGGGATAGATGAATGGTTAGTGAGAGCTGTGCGAGCCATGTACAGAGACGCTGCTAGTAAGGTGAGGGTTGGCAACGAGTACAGTGAAGAATTCCGGGTAGAGGTTGGGGTCCACCAAGGTTCAGTCCTCAGCCCCCTCCTATTTATCATAGTCCTCCAGGCAATAATGGAAGAATTTAAGACAGGATGCCCCTGGGAGCTCCTTTATGCTGATGACCTTGCTCTAATTGCTGAGTCACTATCAGAACTGGAGGAGAAGTTTCAGGTGTGGAAACAAGGATTAGAATCGAAGGGCCTTAGAATCAACCTAGCCAAAACCAAAGTCCTAATAAGTAGGAAGGTGGACCAACCACAAACGACTTCATGTAGATGGCCCTGCTCGATCTGTAAAAAAGGTGTAGGTAGAAACTCTATAAGGTGCACCAAGTGTAAGCTATGGACACATAAGAGATGCAGCAATGTCAAAGGTAGGCTAACTGGAAGATAGTTTTCGTATGTGGCAGATGCTCAGGAGAAATAAACACTGGAAATGTGCAGAGACCAACTTCTACCACATTCCAGGGAGACAAACTAGAATTAGTTGATAGCTTCCACTACCTAGGAGACCAAGTCAGTAGCGGGGGTGGGTGTGCTGAAAGTGTAACTGCTAGAGTAAGAATAGCCTGGGCAAAGTTTAGAGAGCTCTTACCCCTGCTGGTGACAAAAGGCCTCTCACTCAGAGTAAAAGGCAGACTTTATGATGCATGTGTACGTACAGCCATGCTACATGGTAGTGAAACATGGGCCGTGACTGCTGAGGATATGCGTAAGCTCGCAAGAAATGAAGCCAGTATGCTCCGATGGATGTGTAATGTCAGTGTTCATAATCGTCAGAGTGTAAGTACCTTGAGAGAAAAGTTGAACCTAAGAAGCGTCAGTTGTGGTGTGCAAGAGAGACGGCTGCGCTGGTATGGTCATATGACGAGAATGGCTGAAGATAGTTGTGTGCAAAAGTGCTACACCCTAGCAGTTGAGGGAACCTGTGGAAGAGGTAGACCCAGGAAAACCTGGGACGAAGTGGTGAAGCACGACCTACGAACTTTAGGTCTCACCAAGGAAATGACTAGAGACCGAGACCTATGGAAGTATGCTGTGCGTGAGAAGACCCGGCAAGACTAGTCAGGCCATAACCCGTGGCCCCTACCTGGGACGTAGTCAGTCCACCTGTGCATACCTTCCTTCTTGTGACACTTGTGAAGACCTGTTGAGGCAAGTGAAAATCAAAAAAAAAAAAAAATCAAACAAAATCAAAATAGATGAACATCAATGGAATTTGTATCTTTGTGGTACCAGTGCCGGTGGCACACAAGAAAACCATCCGAGCGTGGCCGTAGCCAGTACCGCACCGACTGGCCTCCATGCAGTGGGCACGTAACAATCACCATCCAATCGTGGCCGATCGCCAGCTTAATCTGGCTCCTGTGTCGGTGGCACATAAAAAACACCATCCGAGCGTGGTCGTCTGCTAGCCTTGTCTGGCACCTGTGTCGGTGGCACATAAAAACACCATCCGAGCGTGGCCGTTCGCCAGCCTCGTCTGGCACCTGTGTCGGTGGCACATAAAAAACACCATCCGAGCGTGGTCGTCTGCTAGCCTTGTCTGGCACCTGTGTCGGTGGCACATAAAAACACCATCCGAGCGTGGCCGTTCGCCAGCCTCGTCTGGCACCTGTGTCGATGGCACATAAAAACACCATCCGAGCGTGGTCGTCTGCTAGCCTTGTCTGGCACCTGTGTCGGTGGCACATAAAAACACCATCCGAGCGTGGCCGTTCGCCAGCTTCGTCTGGCACCTGTGTCGGTGGCACATAAAAACACCATCCGAGCGTGGCCGTTCGCCAGCCTCGTCTGGCACCTGTGTCGGTGGCACATAAAATCACCCACTACACTCTCGGAGTGGTTGGCGTTAGGAAAGGCATCCAGCTGTAGAAACACTGCCAGATCTGACTGGCCTGGTGCAGCCTTCGGGCTCCCCAGACCCCAGTTGAACCGTCCAACCCATGCTAGCATGGAAAGCGGACGTTAAATGATGATGATGATGATGATGATATATATATGAAATATTAGTGTTTAGATTTTGCAGCTCCTCCAACCATTGGCTTCACAATCTGCTCGAACTTCTTGAGCTGACTTTTAATGTCTGTGGCAGACATTATGGTCTCATCTACCAATATATCATCTATATAGGAACTGGTGGCCCTTCTTATCCTGTCCACCTTTCCCAGGATAGACTTGAACACTGTTACCATGATCTTTGGCACAGTGTAACCAAAAGCGGGTATCTTATAGTCGGGATTCATATCGAGCCCTTCTGGGTATTAGCGCGCGTCTACGATGAGTCTACGATTTTAAAAATAATTTACCATCATTTTTTTCCATTTTAATGCATTTTTCGCTATTATATAAGGGAAGTAACTCTCTAAAAATGTCTACGATGAGTCAACGATTTAAAAAAAAATTTACCATAATTTTTTTTCCATTTTTAATGCATTTTTTTTGCTATTTTTTGGCTAAAGCTCTCTAAAAATGCTTATATAGTTATTTCCCTTACAAACCCGAGCAACGCCGGGCGATACTGCTAGTTTTAAATATAACAAAGTATTTAGTAAAATAACTTAATCATCATTAAGCTAATGTTAGGAACATAAATTGTGACTAAGGTTTGATGGAAGATTTTAATTCAAAACTTATGAAAACAAGACATCGGTACTACAGAGCTAGAGGCAGTTTCAGCCAGTTTGGTATCGAAAGGGATAATCAAAATGAATCAGTTTAGTATTTCCAATGAGATTAATGTCAGCAAATACGATAGACTGTAGGAGCTGCTGAATTCTGTGGACTGAAACAGAAGGACTAAAGATGAGTGGTGTAAATTCAAGTTGCAGTTGGTCATCAGTGGACTGCAACACCATCATCTTGACCGTTTAACATCCGCTTTCCATGTTGGCATGGGCTGGATGGTCTGACATGGAGCTGGCTAGCAGGGTGCTGTCCAGACTCCAACTGTCTATTGTGGCATGGTTTCTATGTCTGGATGCCCTTCCTGATGCCAACCACTTAACAGAATGTGCCGGTTGCTTTTTACATGCAACCGGCATGGGTGCATTAACACAACACCAGCATGGGTACTTTTTAAGTGGCCCCAGCACCTGAAAGGACTAGCCTGTATGTGTGGGAGATAGCGATTTTACTTAGCTTGATTCACCTTATCAAGTACAGTAAATCGCCTTATCTTCTGGTCCCTTGTCATTTCTTCAGTGAGGCCCAGCATCCGAAGATCCTTTCTGTCATTTCTTCAGTGAGGCCCAGCATCCGAAGATCCTTTCTTACCACTTCGTCCAACATCTTCCTGGGTTTACCCCTTCCACAGCCCCCCCCCCGCCACTAAAATTAGGGCTTGGCACTTCTTTACACAGCTGTTCTCATCCATATGCATCACATGACCAAAACCAGTGCAGTCTTCTCTCTTGCACACAACATCTGATGCCTCTTCTACCCGGTTTTCCTCTTTTTACACTCTGTCATGCATGCACACTGACATTACCCATCCAGCAGAGCATGCTAGCTTCACTCCCTTCAAGACTTTGCAAACAAATCTTTTTGTATCTTTTTCTTTTACCTGTTTCAACCATTTGATTGTGTCCATGCTGGATCCACCTCCATTATTTTTTTTCAGTCTTTTACTAGTTTCAGCCGTTTGACTGTAGCCATTCTGGAGCACTGTGTTGAAGGGTTTTAGAGGAACAAATCAACCCAAGGACTTATTTCTTTTTTAGCCTAATACTTATTCTAGCATTTTGTTTTGCCTGAACCGCTAAGTTATGGAGACGGGGACGCACCAGCACCAGTTATCAAGTGGTGATGGTAGGGGACAAACACAGACACAAAGACACACACACAGATATATATGTATGCATGTATAGATATATATTAGAGTAAATGTAGCAATGACCAAAGTTACAGTAAGCAGAAAGGCGAACTCAGCACACACACCCTCGGGCAGGTGGCCCTGCTCGATCTGTAGGAAAGGTGTAGGTAGAAACTCCATAAGATGCACCCAATGTAAGCTATGGACGCATAAGAGGTGCAGCAACATGAAAGGGAAATTAACTGATAAGATAGCTTTCATGTGCAGCAGATGCACAGGGACAATAAACACTCCATCACTCTCCAGGGGGAGAAACTAGAAGTAGTTGATAGTTTCCGCTACCTGGGTGACCAAGTTAGTAGTGGAGGTGGATCCTCAGAGAGTATCACCACTAGAATATGAATAGCCTGGGCAAAGTTCAGAAAGCTCCTACCCCTACTGGCAACAAAGGGTCTCTCGCTCAGAGTGAAAGGTAGATTGTATGATGCATGTGTGCGAACTGCCATGCTTCACGGTAGTGAAACATGAGCTGTGACTGCAGAGGACGTGCGTAGACTTGAAAGAAATGAAGCTAGCATGATCCACTGGATGTGTAATGTCAGTGTGCATGCACGACAGAGTGTAAGCACCCTGAGAGAAATGCTGGACATAAGATGCATCAGATGTGGTGTGCAAGAGCGACACTTGCGATGGTATGGTCATGTACTGCGGATGGATGAGGAGAGATGTGTGAAGAAGTGCCACTCCCAAACAGTTGAAGGTATCAGGGGGAGAGGTAGACCCAGGAAGACATGGGATGAGGTAGTCAAGCATGACTACAGAGCGTTGGGCCTCACTGAGGCAATGGCGAAGGACCGAGATCTCTGGAGATATGCTGTGACTGCAAAGACCCGGGTTGCTTCCTGCATCAGTTCCGCATAGCCCCTGCCCATTCAAAGTACCCTGGATTCCAGAACGTCCCGCTGTGCTTGAGGAGACCTGTTGAGTCAAGTACATGAACATGAACATCGAAATAAATATCAATGGAAATAGTAGTTGTGATACCTGTGCCGGTGGCACATAAAAAGCACCATCCGAACGTGGCCGTTGCCAGCGCTGCCTCGACTGGCTTCTGTGCCGGTAGCACATAAAAAGCACCATCCGAACGTGGCCGTTGCCAGCGCCGCCTTGGCTGGCTCCCGTGCCGGTGGCACGTTAAAAGCTCCAACCAATCGTGGCCGATGCCGGACCCCCCTGGCACCTGTGTAGGTGGCACGTAAAAAGCACCCACTACACTCGCGGAGTGGTTGGCGTTAGGAAGGGCATCCAGCTGTAGAAACTCTGCCAGATCAGATATGTATGTATATACATATATATATGTATATATGTACGTATGTATGTGTTTGTGTGTGTGTGTGTATATATCATCATCATCATCATCATCATTGTTTAGCGTCCGCTTTCCATGCTAGCATGGGTTGGACGGTTCAACTGGGGTCTGGGAAGCCAGAAGGCTGCACCAGCCCAGTCTGATCTGGCAATGTTTGTACGGCTGGATGCCCTTCCTAAGGCCAACCACTCCATGAGTGTAGTGGGTGCTTTTTACGTGCCACCAGCACAGGTGCCAGACTTCTTTCAGTTTCTGTTTACCAAATCCACTAACGAAGCTTTGGTCAGCCTGAGGCTATAGTAGAAAACACTTGACCAAGGTGCCATGCAGTGAGACTGAACCCGGAACCATGTGGTTGAGAAGCAAGCTTCTTGGCACACAACTATGTTTGCAATTTGAAGGGTTTTTTAGTCTAACAAATTAACCCCAGGACTTACTTTTTTGTAACCCTTTGGCATTCAAACCAGCCATATCCACCCAAAATATTCTGCCTATTTTATGTTCAAACTGGCCAGATCTTGCCTCTTGCACATGCCCTACAATGTCATTCTAAAAGTAAACAATCACCTAGATGGTAAGCTTGGTACTTATTCTATTGGTCTGTTGGGCCAAACTGCTAGGCTACAGGGACACAAACATACCAACACCAGTTGTCAAGCTGAAATAGCAGAGAAAAGAAAAAGAACCTGGTTGCTTCCCAGCCACATAGCTTTCAGGTTCAATCCCACTGTGTGATACCTGTACCTTAGGGCACCCTTGTCTAATAGTCTCATGAGGACCAAAAACCTTATGAGTGAATTTGGTCGGCAAAAATTAATGTTCTTTGTGTGTGTGTGTGTGTGTGTGTGTGTGTGCGTGTGTGTGTATGTTTGTGTGTCTGTGTGTGAGTGTATGTGTGTGTGAGTGTATGTGTGTGAGTGTATGTGTGTGTGTGTGTGTGAGTGTATGTGTGAGTGTATGTGTGTGTGTGCGTGTGTGTGTTTATGTTTGTGTGTGCGTGTATGTGTGTGTGTGTGTGTGTCTGTGTGTGAGTGTATGTGTGTGTGTGCCTGAGTTTATGTGTGAATGTATGTATGTGTGTGAGTGTATGTATGTGTGTCTGTGTGTGAGTGTACGTGTGTATGTGCGCGCGCGCGCGTATGTGTGTGAGTGTATGTGTGTGTGTGTGTGTGTGTGAGCATGTGAGTGTGAAAGAGAGAGAGAGAGAGAGGAGAAATAAATAAATGAATAAATAAATAAATATATAAATGTAAAAGTTAATCAGTAAGAATAGTAGGATTCGAAACTTCGGCCAAATACGTACTAAAGTTATAATTAATTACAATTATAAAGATGTAAATGAATTTTTCTGATTTTTTAAACTAAGTACGTAAATACTTTATTTATAACAAACATTATATACATATATATCCTTATATATACATATATATACTCTTATATATACATATATACTCTTATATTTATGCCTCAATGTCTAAGTTTCGTATCTTCGTTGTGTAATTAAAGAAGTTGCTCACTCCCAGGCGGGAAAGTTTTGGAAAGTTGAGGTAAGTTTCGTTGTCCCTCTATATCGGATATATATACATCATTATATACATACATTCGTTCTTTTAGTCCTCATTTGTGTTTTTATAAACATCTTTAACTTTCCTTTAATAATTTTTACTTATAATTCTCCGATGTTGCAATACAAAATGGAGCTTTTCTCAGGACTCGAGAAATCTTAATTAATATTTGATGATGTCATTATTTTCTTTTTTTTTTTATCTTCCTCATTATCAGGAATATCAAAAGATATATTTAGGAAAAAGAGGATGATTTAGGAAAAGAAATAGGGAAATGTTAAAGGAATTCAAAATATAAGCTTGCACACGTCACTGCGTCTGTATACAGCTGGTGTATATAGAACTGGTGTATAGGACCGGTGTATATAGAACTTTGTGTGTATACAACTGGTGTATATAGATCTGTGTGTATACAACTGGTGTATATAGAACAGGTGTATAGAGAACTTTGTGTGTATACAACTGGTGTATATAGAACTTTGTGTGTATACAGCTGGTGTATATAGAACTGGTGTATAGAACCGGTGTATATAGAACTTTGTGTGTATACAACTGGTGTATATAGAACTGTGTGTGTATACAACTGGTGTATATAGAACTTTCTGTGTATAGAACTTCGTGTGTATATACAACTGATGTATATACAACTGATGTATATAGAACTGGTGTATATAGAATGTGTGTATAGAACTGGTGTATATAGAACAGGTGTATATAGAACTGTGTGTGTGTGTCTCTTAAAAATTTCGTTTTCGTAATGTCGTAATTTATTTTTGTCTAAACATCCCAGCATTTACTTTTCTCTTCTGGATTCGTATCAAAGAAACTTTGACGATGTATTTATTTAATTAATTAAAGTTGTAGGTTTTGGTTTGAAGGAATTTTGACTATTTTTTATTTTTTTTTTATTTGCAACACAAAACGGCTTCGATGCGTCATTAATTTATTTTATAATTACAGATAAAGTATTTTCACTTTATTCTTAATAGTTGTATCAATACGAATTAATTATAAAAACAGAAAATTGACCGCCCGCATGGTGTGCTTGCGCGAATCTTTTAAAACTTTTTCAATTAGGATTTTAAAGGATTTAAAAAATAATTTTGAAATTATAAATAAAGACAAATGACAGACTGTGTTTTTAATCGGTGATAAAATAAAAGAAATTTTGATGTAGAAACAAAAGAAAGCCGAAGTTTTAGATTTTATGAGTTGGGAAAAGAAAATCTGGGTGGCGGCCGAGGTAAAGAATACGTACACCACTCGTGTTTTCGGGGTAACGTAAAAGCTTAACCCTAAACCCAACCCTAAATATCGGGTTTACGTATTCTTTATTTACACTTCTTTTTGTTTATCGTACGAGTTGGTGTGTAGAGCTCAAATACACAAAAAAATTCCCGAAAATACCAAGAAATTAAAAGTTACAGGAAGTTAAATAGTGATTCGATCAGAACTCTGACCGCAGAGTTTTATTTGAATGATATTTAGTTGCTATTTCTTGCAGTCTGAGTGGCCATCTAGTCATTCTCCAGGTCAGCACTAATCATCCAGGCATTAAAAATGCCATGACTACACGATGGTACCTTTACCTAAACTGTTTTTATTCAAACACCTTCAGAAGAATACAAGGTGATGTTTCGTCTTGACTTGAAATTTGTAAACGTTCATTTCGATAGATTCCGTGAGCACGTGTTGTGGAGTGTAGTTATAACGAAGCACATGCACGTACCGATTCGTCAACTGACGGTTGGCAAGACAACACGTGCTCACGGAAACTATCGAATTGAATGTTTAACCACCTCGTACCGTCTCGCTTGGTTTATCACGGGTTTATTTAGCCAGAGGGGAAGCAGAAAGTTTGGAGACACCTCTATGAAAGGTTTGCTCTTTTACTTGTTTCAGTCATTTGACTGCGGCCATGCTAGAGCACCGCCTTTAGTCGAGCAAATCGACACCGGGACTTATTCTTTGTAAGCCCAGTACTTATTCTATCGGTCTCTTTTGCCGAACTGCTAAGTGACGGGGACGTAAACACACCAGCATCGGTTGTCAAGCAATGCTAGGGGGACACAGACACACACATACATATACATATATACGACAGGCTTCTTTCAGTTTCCGTCTACCAAATCCACTCCCAAGGCATTGGTCGGCCCGGGGCTATAGCAGAAGACACTTGCCCAAGATGCCACGCAGTGGGACTGAACCCGGAACCATGTGGTTGGTTAGCAAGCTACTTACCACACAGCCACTCCTGCGCCTAAGTTGCTAAATAAAGAGAATGAATGGAAGAAATAGTCTGCCGAATGCTGACCCAACAAAGGGACCAGCTATCCGAATTGACTGTACTTTAGTAGTGTGGTAAGTAGCTTGTTTACCAACCACATGGTTCCGGGTTCAGTCCCACTGCGTGGCATCTTGGGCAAATGCCTTCTGCTATAGCCTCGGGCTGACCAATGCCTTGTGAGTGGATTTGGTAGACGGAAACTGAAAGAAGCCTGTCGTATATATGTATATATATATTTGTGTGTCTGTGTTTGTCCCCATTAGCATTGCATGACAACCGATGCTGGTGTGTTTACGTCCCTGTCACTTAGCGGTTCGGCAAAAGAGACCGATAGAATAAGTACTGGGCTTACAAAGAATAAGTCCTGGGGTCGATTTGCTCGACTAAAGGCGGTGCTCCAGCCTGGCCGCAGTCAAATGACTGAAGCAAGTAAAAGAGTAAGGGTATGAAGACAGGGAAGGCCCTCCTGGCTCATTAGGAATCAATGCAGAGATGCTCAAAATATCTGGCGGTGTAGGCTATAGCCTAGTCACTTGTATAGTTAACCAGGTGATACACGAAGGAGTCCTACCCAATGACTGGTGTAGCAGCACCATAGTCAAAGGTGACGCTTTAGATACAAATAATTACAGAGGTATCAAGTTGTTGGATCAGGTAATGAAGGTCACGGAGTGGGTCATAGTCCAACTAATTAGGGAGAGAGAGTCAGTCTAGATGGGATGCAGTTTGGGTTCGTGCCAGGGAAAGGCAACACTGATGCTATATTTCTGGTAAGACAGCTGCAAGAGAAATACCTAGCCAAAGATAAACCTCTGTACCTGGCTTTTGTTGACATGGAGAAAGCCTTTGACAGGGTCTCTTGATCCCTTATCTGGTGATCGAGGAAACTAGGGATATATGAATGGTTAGTGAGAGCTGTACAAGCCATGTACAGGGATGCTGTCAGTAAGGTGAGGGTTGGCAATGAGTACAGTGAAGAATTCAGGGTAGAGGTCCACCAATGATTAGTCCTCAGCCCCCTCTTATTCATCATAGTCCTCCAGTCAATAACGGGAATTCAAGACAAGATGTCCCTGGGAGCTCCTCTGCTGATGATCTTGCTCTAATTGCTGAGTCACTATCAGAACTAAAGGAAACGTTTCAGGTGTGGAAGCAAGGATTAGAATCAAAGGGCCTTAGAGTCAACCTAGCTAAAACCAGTCTTAATAAGTAGGCAGACAAACCACAAATCCCTTCAGGAAGATAGCCCTGCTCGATCTGTAGGAAAAGCGTAGGTAGAAACAACATAAGCTGTACCCAGTGTAAGCTATGGACACATAAGAGGTGCAGCAATATCAAAGGAAGGCTAACTGGGAAGATTGTTTTTGTATGTGGCAAATGCTCAGGTGCTATAAACCCTGAAAATGTGTAGAGAACAGCTGTCACATTCCAAGGAGAAAAACTACAAGTAGTTGATAGCTTCTGTTACCTATGGGGACCAAGTCAGTAGCGGGAGTGGATGCTCTGAAAGTGTAGCTGCTAGAATAAGAATATTCACATATATATGTGTGTATATATATATATATATATATATATATACACACACACACACACACACGATGGGCTTCTTTCAGTTTCCGTCTACCAAATCCACTCACAAAGCTTTGGTCGGTCCGAGGCTATAATAGAAGATACTTACCCAAGGTGCCAACGCTGTGGGACTGAATCTGGAACCATGTGGTTGGTGAGGAAACTACTTGCCACACAGCCACTTCTATGCCTGAAAACAATCTTTGCTTTAGTTGTATGTATTACAAGTAACAGTCAAGTTTCTTTCACTCACATTCTTCCATTGTTCAGCCTACACAAATTAACATGTGAAACACAATGTAGGAATTTTGAAAAAGTTTCTATAAAACTAGTTTGTAGGGGGTCCACCAGAAAATAGTCATCAAAGGATTCCATAGATAAAAAGAATGGTTGAGAACCCCTGTCATAGTGGATTGATATATTGCCACTTCTGGTTTTTGTGTATTTGTACCATAAGTCTACATTTACTGTACAGTTAGGAGTGGCTATGTGGTAAGTAGCTTGCTTACCAACCACATGGTTCCCAGTTCAGTCCCACTGCATGGTACCTTGGGCAAGTGTCTTCTACTATAGCCTCGGGCCGACCAAAGAGTCGTGAGTGGAATTGGTAGACTGAAACTGAAAGAAGCCTGGTGTATATATGTATATATATGTGTGTGTGTGTCTGTGCTTGTCTCACCAACATCACTTGACAACCGATGCTGGTGTGTTAATGCCCCTGTAACTTAGCGTTTCGGTAAAAGAGACCGATAGAATAAGTCCTGGAATCAATTTGCTTGATTAAAAGGCAGTACTCCAGCATGGTCGCATTCAAATGAGTGAAACAAGTAAAAGAGTATCACATCATCAAAATCTCAAATCTAGGAGACAATCATCATCATCGTTTAACGTCTGTTTTCCGTGCTAGCACGGGTTGGACGGTTCGACCGGGGTCTGGGAAGCCAGGGGCTGCACCAGGCTCCAGTCTGATCTGGCAGAGTTTCTACAGCTGGATGCCCTTCCTAACGCCAACCACTCCGCGAGTGTAGTGGGTGCTTTTTATGTGCCACCTGCACAGGTGCCAGGGGGTCCGGCATCGGCCACGATCGGTTGGTGCTTTTAACGTGCCACCGGCATGGAAGCCAGCCAAGGCGGCGCTGGCATCGGCCACGTTCGGATGGTGCTTTTAACGTGCCACCGGCATGGAAGCCAGCCAAGGCGGCGCTGGCATCGGCCACGTTCGGATGGTGCTTTTTATGTGCTGCCAGTCGAGGCAGCGCTGGCATCGGCCCATGCCCTGATTAATTCAAAACAATGTGAATAAACAAGCATTATGTTTGACAGAGTGATTTGAATGCTAAAGGGTTTAAAGTTATTTTAAAATAAAAATCTTTCAGCAAAATTTCTTTCCAATTTATACCCCAAACCCCAACTTAATACTGATGAAGTTACTTTACTAGCTTCAGAACATTCAAAATTAAAACAGAAGCAATGAATTTATGCTAACAAAAGGGTTAAGCTTGCAGTAAACAGTGGAAGACTACCGCAATGGCTCCTGGGCTTAATTAAATAAGATTACCAATGAAATAAAGTGGTGTTAGTCATTTATAACCCCATTTGTTACAGCTACGACTCTTGGACTCAGATAAGGTAACCATATAAAAAAAAAAATAGAACATTTGTTTATTTTCTATTTTGTTGTCTTAAATGTATCAGTAAAAATATGATTACCAAATTAGATAACTATATTTATTGTGATCAATTAATAGATTTCCAATATTTCGATCCTATAATGATAAATGATTGCAATATCATAATTCTGCAACCATTTTTCATACCATTATTAACCTCTATGTTCTTTTAAATTCTCTTGTGAAGATCACTTGCACACATTTAACTGAAAGCAAGTTAATACCAACAAATATCAATACCAGCAAACCAAAACACTTTTAGAACTTAGTCATGACTGTGTGGTTAACAGGTTAGCTCTGCAACCACTTGGTACAGGGTTCAATCCCAATGGGCTGCAATTCGGCATATTCCGCTACAAACTCAACTCAACTTATGGCCAGTGAGTGTAAATCAGTTTTACAGAAACTGGGAATGCCCCTGTAGTGATGCTGCTGTGTAAGGTTCAGTGCGCTTGCGCAGAATGGGATTACTTCCGGTTGGCCACCGGAAGTCTTACCCCATGCGCATGTGCGGGAAACTGACCCCTAAGCGCAGTTCGCTCACTCAGCCTTTCTGGCCTCGGCAGCCCTCGTGAACGGACGCGTACAAGTAGTCTTTGACGACTACACACCAACTTAGCAGCGGACCACATCGAATCACTTCGACCAACCAACAAGATGCAATGCAACAGATTCGGCTGTCGGTTCCCGTCAGAAATACGTACACCAGATCTACATCATCACGAGTAATAAACATTTGCTGTCTTTCCCAGATAACCTGACTTCGTCTGTTATATTTAACTAAAATTGAATGTGACGGGATCAGATCGGACACCCCTCCAGTGATACCGACTCCAGATCCTGTTACACCCCCAACTGCCATTATATATTCATTCAAAGATTTTTTTTTTTTCTCCTGCAAGCAAAGATTACACATATTGTAAATCCTCAAGTGTAGTCCACCCTTGAGTATAATACGCAGGGGATTTTTAGGGGGCTGTACTTATAAAAAATCTAAACCTTGTGCATAATACGCACCCCTTCTCTAACTTTAGTCGTGTGTAATTAAGCCAGCAGCACCTAGTCAAACAAACACTTCCGTGCATGCGTAATACAATAATGGTGATGTTCTTAACTGTTATATGGGAATGTAAATATGTTTTCAAATTGCTTTTGTTACATGTTATTCTGTGTTCTGAATACTTTTATTTTAATAAATGTTGCTTACTGCAAGTTATGGATGATTGTTTTATGACTTCATTGCTTTCAGGCTTAGCTTAAGGTATTTTCGTGCCCGACATCACAAAATGCATCTGAATAAACATTGCTGGACAGCAAATAGACTCGGACATTGCTTAGAAAATGTTTTTCATTTTTAACTTCGTATATAGTATGCACTAGGGATTTTGACCTTTAAATTTTGGGGAAAATATGCGGATTATACTCGAGGGTTTACGGTATATATTATAGAGGCATTGTTTTTGCAGCCATATGCAATTTCTGTCACTAAACTTTAACTGTTTTGGATATTTTCTGTTTCACTGCCACTTTTCAATTTCTTCAATTTTTGTTCCGACTGATTTCAAATTTGGTCAACTGATGTAGTTTTGTTTGCTCATTATTGACATGAAATTTATTTTCACCATAAATCAATAAATAAATAGTTAATTGCTTTTAAAGTTTGCAAATTTTGGGTAATGTTAGCCAATCAAAAGTAGATGCCTGTTTCCATAGTAACAAGTGTTGGCACTCTCCTGTATAAACCAAGTGTTTACGAAAAACAGAATTAGCTGTTTACTCTGGGGTTATTTTTTTTCTGCTCTTAAAACTACAAAATGTGTATCTTTCTTTTCACATTAAATGCATATTGAATGCTTAAAACTACAAAATGCGTGTTGTTTACTCATTTTGTGGTTATTTTTCAATTATTAAATGTTTAAAACACACATTATCATTGCAATGTTGACATTATTGTTTTGTCAGCTTTCAATTTCTGTCATGTACAAAATGAGAATTGCTAGTGTGTTTTACATCCCTGTAACTTAGCGGTTCGGCAAAAGAAACCGATAGAATAAGTACTAGGCTTACAAAGAATAAATCCTGGGGTCTATTTCTTCGACTAAAGGCGGTGCTCCAGCATGGCCACAGTCACATGACTGAAACAAAGGGCCTTTAAAATGCTATTGTGGATTCTCAATTTACTTTTTTGTTGCACGGATCTCTAAAAATCTTACATAGACCCTGGTTGTATGACTGCATTGTAGTCATCCTAATGAAGCTGCCAATATAAGAGTTAGCTACAAAATCATGAGCAAACAAAATTTTCCTCAAAATATACTCTTTACTCTTTTACTTGTTTCAGTCATTTTGACTGCGGCCATGCTGGAGCACCGCCTTTTAATCGAGCAAATCGACCCCAGGACTTATTCTTTGTAAGCCCAGTACTTATTCTATCGGTCTCTTTTTGCCGAACCGCTAAGTGACGGGGACATAAACACACCAGCATCGGTTGTCAAGCAATGCTAGGGGGACAAACACAGACAGACAAACATACACACATATATATATATATATATATATATATATATACACGACGGGCTTCTTTCAGTTTCCGTCTACCAAATCCACTCGCAAAGCTTTGGTTGGCCCGGGGCTATAGAAGACACTTGCCCAAAGTGTCACGCAGTGAGACTGAACCCGGAACCATGTGGTTGGTAAGCGAGCTACTTACCACACAGCCACTCCTGCTCTTTAAATATGTTCTGGATAGGTAGGTCCTTAGTATTAGCCTGTATGGTAACCTGGTCTAAGCAAGAACAGCGGCAAATGGGCTGAGCATCACACTTGTGTTAACTTACTAATAGAGTGTGATGAGCAAAATTATGATATTCAGGTGGCAATTGAACATTGGTTACCTGTTTTGATCATATGTGTTTGTCTAGCTTGATCTAATTTTAGTTTGATTTGACTCAAATTTAATCTTCTGCTTGTCTTCTGCATCTCTCCTTTCTGTCTTATGCTCTCTCATTAAATTTGGCTTTAGCCCTGTATGTACTAAGATCCAAGCATTAAGCCCTGTAGCCATTGAAGTAGTGTTCTGCTGCTTACTGGAAGCTTAACTCTTTTGTTGGCATAAATACACTGCTTTTGTTTTGATTACTTTTGAATATTATGAAGAAATTAGTAATTTAGCTTCGTTACTATTAAGGGTTTAGAGCATAAATAAATTTGAAATTTTGCTGGAAGGTTTTAATCTAAAATAACTTAGAGTAAACTGTAACGGCTTCTGTGCTGGTGACACATAAAAGGCACCCACTACACTCTTAGAGCGGTTGGTTTTAGGAAGGGCATCCAACCTTAGAAACCAAGCCACATATGGACGGGGCCCTAGTGCAGCTTACCAGTTCCAGCCAAGCTGTCTAATCCATGCCAGCATGGTGAGTGGACGTTAAATGATGAGCCAGTGTAGGTATATAATGGGCTTGTTTTGTTTATGAAGTTTGACTTGCAGGGCATTGGTCACCTTCATGTCAATAGTAGTAGTGCGGTGGGACCGAATTTGGTATGTAGTTTGAAAGTAAACTCTTGCAGCTATCCGTACACCCACCTAATTTTTACTGGTTTCATTTATTGGACAGCAGTCACAATGAGACACGGTCTTAAAGGGTCAAAGAAATCAACCCCTACCTTTTTTTTTTTTTTTTTAATTTTAATGCCTTGTACTTCTCTATTGTCCTCCTTTGCTGAAGCATTGAGTTGTAGGGACATAAACAAACCAATGCCAGCTGTCAGGTGTTGATGCGGTACCGACAACTCTTACATGTTCTCATTCACATACATACAATGGGCCTTCAGTTTCTGTTTATGAAATCCATTTGCCAGACATTGGTCAGCCTGTGGCCGTAGTACAAGACTCAGTGGCATTGAATCCAGAACCATGTAATTTGGAAGCAAACTTTACCCAGCCATGCCAGTTCCTACTTAATTTACTCGCTTTTCAACTCTTCTCATCTCTTGCTTCGAGACATTTAGGCCTGTTTTGACGATATATAATGTGTGTCTGTATATATATTATATATATATATATATATATATAGAATGTTGGTTTCTGATGAATATTGATGGTCTTCATTTGCATTACAAATTCACACACAATTATAACATCTTTGAAGTTGTCTGCTATCAAGTTAATTATAATCTTTAGAATTCAATAATGATTGTGAAATCAACTTCCATCATTGTCTTAATGTCTATTTTTTCCCCTCCCAATGCTGTCATTTATTAGAGTCCAGCCTCATTTTGTCTCGAAGGTCTGACATCCTCAGCTTTTCTCATATCAGTTGTTGCTGCTTTTGGTGTCTTTCATTCTCATCAAATGCTTTTCCATCATTCAGCACACACTGTCCGTTGCAGATCATGTTTCTTTTGTATATTTCATTCAAAAAATACCTTTAAACTTTGATATCAACCAACCTAAGGTCTTCTCTACTTCATTTGAGATCATTTCAAGAAACAGCCAGGTTTCTTCCTCTGTCTTGCATTTTTCAAACTACAGAAGTTAATGTGTGAAAAACAATAGGAATTTTGGAAGAAGCATCTAGAAAACTAATTCTTAAACATGGTCCACCAGAATAAACTAGCAGTCATAGATAAAAAGTGGTTGAGAACCCCTGAACTAAACCCTTGAAGACGGTGTTCCAGCACGGTTGCAATCTGACTAAAACAAGTTAAAGACTAAAGAATTGGGGTTGGTGCTGGTTAATACTTGTCAGTTCGAGAACAATGGGAGAAGAGATAGTGAGGCTTTTAATGAACTACAGTATCGCCCGGCGTTACTCGGGTTTGTAAGGGAAATAACTATATAAGCATTTTTAGAGAGTTACTTCCCTTATATCATAGCAAAAAAATGCATTAAAAATGGGGGCTAATGATGGTAAATTTTTTTTTAAATCGTAGACGTGCGCTAATACCCAGAAGGGCTTGATGTGAATCACGACTATAAGATACCCGCTTTTGGTTAAACTGCACCGCAAAATGTGGGAGTAGTTAGGAATCTAAATCGTAGGAGACAGACAGCACACAACCTCACTTTTATATATAAAGATTTATCAAACGTTTGACTTTTAAGTGTTGTTGTCTAGATTAGTGTGTCATTATTGTTGCCTATCGTCAGGCCCCACATACCTCTATCATCATTATGCCATCTTTTTATGGAGTATTTAGGACAGTTATGTGCCTGTCCCCATCTTGCCACTCTGCTTAGTACAACTAGTATACTACTACTATTTGTCTGTCAAGTGTTATTTGAATGGCATGTGGCTGCTGTATTCAACAGAAGCGACAGCATAACGGGGTCTTCATTATCTTCGGGTGGTGTATATTTTTCTGGATATTTTAACTGCTATTGAAGAAAATTGAAAACTCTCCTACAATTGTGAACTGACGACAAGTCTCAGATGAGGGAGGGTTACACAGTTACCAACGTCTCCGAGCTGTTTAGCTTTCATGTGGATGAGGTTTGATAACAGGAAGGAGAGAGAGAGAAATGTATTGTGTGATATCAGCTGCCTTGATGCTCATGTGATTATAGAGGTGACAATTATGTTATTAACCTTTTCAATACCAACCCACTGTGACTATTTAAATATGAACACTTTAGAGCAGGTAAATTGAATTATATAACCTGAATGATGACGTGATATTTCACTTTGTCAGCATAATAAACGAGCAGTAAAACTAATTGCTTGATCAGACAGAAATAGCACTGAAATTCTTAATATCATTCCGTACCATTTTGAAATGTAAAGGGCATTTAAAATTATGTGATCCTTGATGCACTGCCTAAAAGAAGGATGAGATGGGCAGGTTTTGGATGTTTTGATCAAAGGTCTGTTGGATTTGAAAAAAAATTTTTTTTTTTTTTTATCAAACTTCAGTAGCTGTGTGGTAAGAACTTTGCTTTCTAACCACATTGTTCCTGATTTGATCCCACTCCGTGGCACCTTGAGTGACTGTCTTGGACTTGAACCTCAGGCCAACCAAAACTTGAGTCAATTTCGTAGATATAAACTGAAAGAAGTTTGTGTTTTTGTCCTCCACCACTGCTTGACCCTTATCCCTGTCACTTACCAGTTTGGTGAAAGAAACCACTAGAATAAGTACCAGACTTCAAATAAATCCTGTGCTTGATTGATTTGACTAAGAATTCTTCAAGATGGTGTGGGTGTGTGTCTGCATCCAAGATGCTTGGTGCCTTGCTCTATGCACCATGTTGGGCCACTGAACTCAACAAGTGTTTTTCATTCTCTCTGTTTTTACCTCTTATTCCTTTCCAAAGTGCGTAGGCTTGAAACGTAAAAGACTTTTTCATTTTTCCTGAGCGCGCCCCGACTGGCCTCTGTGCCGGTGGCACGTAAAAGCACCATCCGTTCGTGGCTGTTTGCCAGCTCTGTCTGGCACCTGTGCGGGTGGCATGTAAAAAGCACCCACTACACTCATGGAGTGGTTGGCGTTAGGAAGGGCATCCGCCGTAGAAACACTGCCAGATCAGACTGGGCCTGATGCAGCCTTCTGGCTTCTCAGACCCCAGTTGAACTGTCCAACCCATGCTAGCATGGAAAGCGGACACTAAATGATGATGATGATCAAACTAATACCCTTGCTTGTTGTTCCTACACCTGTCTTTGTCTTTGTTTTTCTATAAATTTGAACTGTGTGTGTCGTCATCATCATCGTTGAACATCCACTTTCCATATTGGCGTGGGTTGGCCTGAGGACTGGTGAGCCAGAGGCTGCACCAGGCTCAATCTGATCTGGTAAAGTTTCTACAGCTGGATGCCCTTCCTAACGCCAACCATTCCAAGAGTGTAGTGGGTGCTTTGTTCGTGCCACCGGTGCGAGGGCCAGTCAGGCGGTTCTGGCAATGACCACACTCAAAAGGTGTTTTTACATACCACCTGCATGGGAGCCAGTCCGGCGGCACTGGCAACGACCATGCTCGAATGTTGCTTTTCATGTGCCACTGGCACATATGTCGGTAAGGTGACGCTGGCAACGATCACACTCAAATGGTGCTTTTCACATGTCACTGGCACAGGAGCCAACCTGTGGCCCTGGCAACGATCACACTTGGATATGCTTATATATATATGACAAAGGGTCCCTTGCTTAGAGTGAAAGGTAGATTGTACGACGCATGCGTACATAGGCTTGAAAGAAATGAAGGTAGCATGATCTGCTGGATGTGTAATGTCAGTGTGCACACATGTCAGTGTAAGTGCCCTGAGAAAAATGCTGGACATAAGAAGCATTGGATGTGGCATGCAAGAGAAACGTCTGCGCTGGTATGGTCATGTACTACGGATGGATGAGGAGAGATGTGTGAAGAAGTGCCACTCCCAAACAGTTGAAGGAATCTGGGGTAGAGGTAGACCCAGGAAGACATGGTATGAGGTGGTCAAGCATGACCTTCAAACATTGGGCCTCATTGAGACAATGACGAAAGACCAAGACCTCTGGAGATATGCTATGACTGTGAACACTCGACAAATAACGTGAGTTCATGGCTGTTTCCTGCACCAGCTTCACATAGCAGCCCCAGCCCATCCAAAGTACCTTGGATTGCAGGACGGCCTGCTGAGCTTACCTTGGATTGTAGGGCGACCTGCTGTGCTTGAGGAGACCTATTGAGTCAAGTACATCAACATCAAAAAATCAAATGGAAATTGTAGTTGTGATACCTGTGTCGGTGGTACGTAAAATGCACCATCCAAACATGGCTGATGACAGTGCCGCCTTGACTAGCTTCCGTACCGGTGGCACGTAAAAAGCACCCACTTCACTCACAGCATGGTTGGCGTTAGGAAGGGCATCCAGCAGTAGAAACCATGCGAAATCAGACCAGAATCTGGTGCAGCTTCCCAGCTCTGATGAAACTGCTCAACCGATGCCAGCATGGACAACAAATGTTAAATGATGTGTGTATGTATGTTGTATGGATAAGTACATATATGAATACCATTATCACCCTTAATTTATAATCACATCTCTCTCTCTTTGTTTTTACTTTTTTTAAATTTCTAACCTTAATTGAAATCATTGCTTTTCCTTAAAACCCCTGTCTTCTCTCCACTGAGCTGTAAATTGGCAGAATTGTTTCTGCACCAGACAGAATGCTTAGTGGAATTTGTTCTGGTTCTTTATGTTCTGAGTTCTAATCCCATTGAAGTTGACTTTGCTTTTCATCCTTCTCAGGGTTGATAATATAGCAACATATCCATTAAAACATAAACCCACAGCATCGTATTGTTCAATGGTGCATGCACATTAAGTATAATGAAGATGATCATCATCGTTTAATATCCACTTTCCATGCTGGCATGGGTTGGACGATTTGACTGGGGACTGGTGAGCTGGATGGCTGCACCAGGCTCCAATTTCATCTGGCAGAGCTTCTTCAGCTGGATGCCCTTCCTAACGCCAACTACTCTGAGAGTGTAGTGGATGCTTTTATGTGCCACAGGCACGAGGGCCAGTCATGTGGTATTGGCACTGGCTACGCTCAAAGGGTGTTTTTCCGTGTCACCTGCACAGGAGCCAGTCCAGCGGCACTGGTAACACCCTCGCTCTAATGTTTTTCACGTGCCAGTAAGGTGATACTGGTAACAATCACGGTCGAATGGTGCTTTTTATGTGCTACCGGCACAGGGGTCAGTCAGCAGCCCTGGCAACGATCATGCTCAGATGGTGCTCTTAGCGCTCCACTAGCCACGGATGCCAGTTATGCAGTGCTGTCATTGAATTTGATTTCAATTTCACCTGCCTGAAGAGAAAATGCAAACAGGTACGTGAAAGCACCAAAAGTAGATTCTTCAGATTATGGTATTTAAAAATAAAAACATATTCCATTAGAACCCACTTTAACGAATCCCTTTGTTACTATAATCCTAATTGAGAATTCTACCTGTGTATTTCAGTTGATTTGGAAAACGAAGAATTAAGGCATTTATTAAATTAACTTAATTATCATACAGGTAATTTAGAACAATAATAACTTGGTTATGGAAATATTTTGATTTGAATATAAAGATGGTGCTCTATCATGTTCTACAACAAGATGGTTGGAATGAAACAGGGAACTGTAAAACAGACTTGATATTGTAGTACAAGTAGTAGCTTTAGGAGAGTTAAAAGGAAAGTCCGGCCTGAACTGGTGACTGCTTATGTACCAGAAATGAGCCTGAAAGACATTTTTGCTGATGCCACTGTTAATATTTCTTTCTACTATAGGTACAAGACCTGAAATTTTGCGGGGGGGGGGGTCTGTAGGTAACTAGTTGATTACGTCGACCCCGGTGCTTTACTGGTTTTTATTTTATTGACACCGAAAAGATGAAAGGCAAAGTCATCTTCAGTTGAAGTTGAACTCCGAATGTAAAAATTGACGAGATTCCCCTGAGCATTTTGCCAGGCAAATGATTCCGTTTGCCACTTTGATGCCACTGTTAATATTGGTTTCGACCTTCAGCAGAAGGCCAGCAATTTTGGAGTGGTTGGGGGGGGAGGCAAGTTGATAACATTTACTGATTTTTATTGATCCCGAAATGATGAAACACAAAGTTGACTACAGCAGCATTTGAACTTAGAGTGTAAAGTTTGAAAGAAATGCGTAGGAGTGGCTGTGTGGTAAGTAGCTTGCTTCCCAACCGCATGGTTCCGGGTTCAGTCCCACTGCATGGCACCTTGAGCAAGTGTCTTCTACTATAGCCTCGGGCAGACCAAAGCCTTGTGAGTGGATTTGGTAGATGGAAACTGAAAGAAGCCCGTCATATATATGTATGTTTGTGTGTCTGTGTCTGTCCCTGCAACATCGCTTGACAACTGGTGCTGGTGTGTTTACGTCCCCATGGCTTAGCGGTTTGGCAAAAGAAACTGATAGAATAAGTACTAGGCTTACAAAGAATAAGTCCTGTGGTCGAATTGCTCGACTAAAGGCGGTGCTCCAGCATGGCCGCAGTCAAAATGACTGAAACAATAGAGTAAAAGACTAAAATGCTACTAAGCAGTTTGCTCAGCACCGTAACGATCCTGCAAGCTCGTCTCATTAAAGTTAAATATGCGCTCGTAATGTTCATGTCCGGCACCACAGAAATAAATTAATGCAGTTTACACTTCCTTCCTCTCTCTCTCTCTCTCATAAGGAACAAATGAATGAAGTTAACCTGAACAGGTACTGAAACAGAACCAAAGAATTTAAAATTGACTACAGGCAAGAACAAATTCTTGTGCACTCTTCTGCACCAACTCAACTGCCCACGCAGAAGTGATTGATTCTTCATAGCAGATTCCAGTACATTTTATTTATGGCATTGATGATTAGTGCACACACTTGGCGCTGTCCATAAATAAAGAGTTAATTGAATTCCTCTCTTAGTTCAGAGTCATATAAATAAATTCTGTCAAAAGCTTTACAAGTTTCTCTAAAGCAGGCAGGCAAACCTTATAGAATCGTGTAGATACGATCTTTATTATATACAAAATTCTAAGTCGTCGTAGTTGTGGTGGTGGGTGGAATTGTATACGACTTAGAAATGCTAAAAATTTGTTCCTTATAGTTATTAGAAAAGAAAGAAATGGAACAAGCTAGGTAATCAGATGTAATGTTCATTTATTGTTGCATATAAATTAAAGATTAGTAGTATAAGGAATGAATATATGCCATCGGGTTGATGACCCCCTTGAGCGTCCATGATCATGGGAACAACAGGAGACTTTACAGGGTCACGACAATATCATACATACAGATAAATCTGTCATTCTTGCCCTGAATGTACAGAATGGAAGGAGCCAAAATAAATACCAAATACTGCCAATCATTGTGCTCGATGTTCTAACCATTCTGCCAACTCACCAACCTCAACTGGTGCTTTATGCTCTGAGCCTAAGGAGGACAAAAAAATTAAAGTTCACCTTGCAGGGATCTGAGCTCCAAATGTAAAGAACTGGAACAGACTTATGTATTACTAGCAGTATTGCCCGGCGTTGCTCGGGTTTGTATGGGAAATAACTATATAAGCATTTTTTGAGAGTTACTTCCCTTATATAATAGCCAAAAAATGCATTAAAAATGGGAAAAAATGATGGTAAATTCTTTTTTAAATCGTAGACGTGCGCTAATACCCAGAAGGCTTGATATGAATTACGACTATAAGATACCCGCTTTTGGTTAAACTGCACCACAAAATGTGGGAGTAGTTAGGAATCTAAATCGTAGGAGACAGACACGCACACAATTTCACTTTTATATATAAAGATGTCTTAAGTATTTTGTTTCTGCCAGAAGGGAATTGATGGGGTGGCTGGATTTCTATCTTACCTTTATTAAAATTGTAATAGAAATATTATCTATGGCAGTAGTGATGGGTTGCAAAGTGTTATCCAAACTAAACTTTGCTTGAGTTGCCTACTTTTGCGCATGCATATATATATATATATATATATATATACCAAAAAATGTAATGTATACTATATAAGAGCAATTAGTTTTTATCATTGGAACATGTGGTTAGGCAAATTTCTATAATGTACCTTGTCTCCAAGCATTTTGAGGCTCTGGGCACTTGGTTCTATTTGAGAAACAAGATGCTGTTACAGGAGAAACCACAAGAACGTTGAGGCAAAAAGTGGAATAAAACCTCCAGTCTCTTTGGCAAGTTGACAAAAGTAAGGCCACTAAGTTAACTCGCCATGTATGGGGTTTGAAGACCAACTACACACCATATACAGTCATGTGAAATCAGTGCTGTATGCAACTTATGCACAGCTGAAAGATTACACATTCCTTTTAGATCCAAGAATTCCACCACGCTACTTCCAGATCTGAAATTTTCAAATACAAGCATATGGACAAATTCCTTATGAACTGGAGGATGCCACCCTCTTTGGACTGAACAGCTGTCTTGCAGACTTTGGCTATGGTCAAAGGAGATGTAACTCTTTTTTCCTTTATTTTTCCATTTTTATTCATCCATTCCAGTTTTTTGCATCAACTTCCTCGTATTTTTGATCATGATTTTTCATGTACCAGCATCCTGTTTTTCAAAGAGGATGAAGCATGTACTCCAAGCCTGGAGATTGTTTGGAGAAACAAGACATCATAAAAATCAGCTTAACCACATGTTTCAGTGGCAAGAAATTAATAGTAGCTCCTGTTTAATAATGATACTTATCTCGTTAGGTGGAGTGTTTTGTTTGTTGATTCTAACTTAATGGAGTAGTAAACTGATATATATATATATATATTCACACACACACAGGACAATGACGGAAACAAAAACATACATACATTGGAAAACGGTGTTTGGCCGCAAGACAGACAAATATGTGGTAATGCAAAGGAAAATGTCTTGTAGGACTGGTGACAAAAGGAGGGGGGAGAGAGAGAGAGTGGGAGGAATGTATAAGAGATGCACAGAGACACACAGACAGACAATGAAATTCATCCCTGTTTTTTTCTTTTTCTTCTAGTCCTCAATTCAATAACGTACCAAGATGGCTGAAGCTGATCTTGAAAACATGAAAATGGAAGAGTATGCTGCCCAGTTTTTTGGATTCACACCAAAGTCATTCTGTAATGGAGGTGAGTTTACAATAATTGACGAGGCTATATAATAGTGTGTTTATTTTTCATCGTTCGTTTTTGCTGTTCATTGCATATTCCTACTAACTTTATTCTTGCTTTCCTTCTTGTGTTCTTTGTTAGAAGCTGAAGCTTTAACCCTTTGGTGTTTAAGCCGGCCATATCCGGCCCAAATATCCTACATGTTTTTACATTCAAACTGGCCATATTTAGCCTCTCACACCTAACCTACATTGACATTCTAAGAATAAACTATCATACCATTGAAACTTCACAGCTATAAGATAATGTATGATTAATTCAAAACGATTTGAGTGAAAAAAGTCTTAGATTTAACAGAGTAATCTGAACACTAAAGGGTTAAGATACCATTTTGCTCTTCTTTTTCCCTACTTTTTACCTCTCATTTGGTGCATATTTGGTTTGTCTGTAGGAAATTTGTTAGGTAATCCCATTGCTCTCACTTCATTCCCAGTGTTGCACCATGGGATCTTGTAAGTTTCTTCGAGCACAGACTCCGGATGAGACAGTAACCATGGTGATAGATTTTGTTGATGCTTTTATTTTTTGTCCGCATGGAAAGCCATGACTTGTTACAGTCCATATCAATCCTTACTTGGTTACTTCCTTCAAAGATTTTTCGGAAGACCACATTTTGTGCATGGTTCTATGGCTTAATACCCTTCCTAGTGCCAGCTAGATTCACAAACAGGTAATGTGGAAATGTCACTTCAACCTGCCATACTGAAAGATAAAATTCTAGCTGTGTGGTAAGAAGTTTGCAGGTTCATTCCCACTGTATGGCACCTTGGGTAAGTGTTGTCTATATAATTGGGCCGACCAAATCCTTGTGAGTGGATTTGTGTGTGTATTTGAGTCTCTGTTTGCCCCCCCCCCCCACCTCCACTGCTTGGCAACCACTGTTGGTGTGTTTACATCCCCCTAACTTAGCAGTCCAGCTAAAGAAACTTATACCATAAATACTAGGCTTAAAAGAATAATTAAGTACTGGGGTTGATCCATTAGACTAAAGATTCTTCGAGGCTGTGTCCCACCATGGCCGCAGTCTAATGACTGAAACCTGTAAAAGATAAGATACATCAGCAGCAGATGTAAATATTGGTGAAACACCCAAAACTACTGTTCAATAGCCTTTGTGGTAATTGTTCTGCCCTGAATTATAAGCTACTCCTTTGTCATTCTCTGTTGTAAATGCAATGAATTAGCAATTGCTTGACTGGAAACCTATAACTGATAGTATTATTTGCTTATATGCTAGTACTGGTGGGCTGATTTAACAGGGTCTGGCGAATCGGAGAACTGCAGCATGACCCCGGGTCTACTTTGATATGATTTCTATGGCTGTATTTCCTTCCTAACACCTACCACTTTACTGCGTGATTCAATTTTCTTTTTTATTGTGGCACAATCTAAACTGAGTAGCAAATAGAGGCTGCCACTTAGGAGCAAGATTACTTAGATGGGTTTCACATAGTTTCCATCAACCTGCAGCTGTGGTTGTAACTATCTGCCCACAGTTCTGTCTGAGGGTTTGAATTTCAGAACCATATAGTTGCAAAGCAGACTTCATTATTGTTAATCTGAAACTTTGGTAGAAAGCATTTGCCCATGGTTCCTCACGGAGAGGTTAATGTCCATAAACCACAATTACAAAGTACCTTTCTTAACTACAAAGCCCTGCCTCTGTTCATTTCCTTTTTCTGCTTCTCTGACAGTGTTCAACGCCATGAATGACTACATCATAGAATGTATGAAAGCAGTAGAAACCTACCTCACTGAGAAGGTAAGTATTTCTTATTTACTCTTTCAGATTACCTGAAACATTCCTGCTTTGTCAGCTGATTTAGCCCTCTCTCCCAAACAACCATTTTTTACCTTGTCTGTCAAAGCAATTTAATGAAATCTTTTCATTTTGTGCCTCTTTTGTATATAATAAAGATCGTATATACACGATTCTATAAGGTTTGCCTGCTTGCTTTAGAGAAACTTGTAAAGCTTTTGACAGAATTTATTTATATGACTCTGAACTAAGAGAGGAATTCAATTAACTCTTTATTTATGGACAGCGCCAAGTGTGTGCACTAATCATCAATGCCATAATAGCATCTGTGCTGGTGGCACGTAAAAAGCACCCACTACACTGAGTGGTTGATGTTAGGAAGGGCATCCAGCTGTAGAAACCTTGCCAAATCAGATTGGCTTACCAGTTTTCAGTCAAACTCTCAAACCCATGCCATCATGGAAAGTGATGATGTACCATATTTCTGATTTGTCTTTGACTCAAAGCCACATTTGTTGAAGTGATTCAAACACTCTTTCTGAGATATTATTTCTCATTTCATCCACATGTCATGAGGGGTCTGCTATGGCTGAAATTGACCTGCAAACTAGGTTGAAATGTAATTGAATACTACCAAGAATCCAGTTCAGTGTCTGTCATTTCTGTAGTAAGGTCAACAACATCTACAAGAATTGAACTCAGATTGTGGTGAGATAGTTAAAATATTGTAAGGTATTTTAATCCAGTTTAGTGCTCCTGCTGTAAATCGGCAAGTTTCCTTTAATAAATTATACCAGCGGGACCCATGAATATTTCATGGAATTAATGGTAAACTTATTGGGTTGTTTCTGCAAACTTTATTCAAAAGACCTGAAAGTGTAGCGTGTGTTGTGTCTGTATCAAAAGATAGTCACTTGTCTGCTAATCATTGAAAGTGAAGGAAACTGGAATATGATGACTACATTATGCACTTTATATATATATATATATATATATATATATATATATCTTTATATATAAAAGTAAGGTTGTGTGTCTGTCTCCTACGATTTAGATTCCTAACTACTCCCACATTTTGCGGTGCAGTGTAACAAAAAGCGGGTATCTTATAGTCGTGATTCATGTCGAGCCCTTTTGGGTATTAGCGCGCGTCTACGATGAGTCTACGATTTAAAAAAAAATTTACCATTTTATTCGCTATTATATAAGGGAAGTAACTCTCTAAAAATGTCTACGATGAGTCAACGATTTAAAAAAAAATTTACCATAATTTTTTTTCCATTTTTAATGCATTTTTTTGCTATTTTTTGGCTATAACTCTCTAAAAATGCTTATATAGTTATTTCCCTTACAAACCCGAGCAACGCTGGGCGATACTGCTAGTATATATATATATATATATGATGAAAGTAAGCAACAAGGATATCCAAGATAGTGTATATTTGTTGCTTATTTTGATTACAATCACCTCATTTGATTTATATGGATAATACCATACAAAATTCTGGTGCCTTTAACTTAAGTACCATATTCATGTGAATCTAAATTTTGCTGAGCTTATAATACCATATATATATATATATATATATATATACATACTTTATGCACAATTTTATAAATTTAATACACAGCACTCTTTCACTTTCCACTCCTATTTCCCCCCTCTTTTTACCTTTCCCTTCGACTAATCACGTGAAAGCGTTGCAGACGGGCTAAGTAATGGAGGAAAGAAAACTTGGTTAAAAAAAAAAAATTCCACTCACTAGCAGGAGTGGCTGTGTGGTAAGTAGCTTGCTAACCAACCACATGGTTCCGGGTTCACTTCCACTGCGTGGCATCTTGGGCAAGTGACTTCTGCTATAGCCCCGGGCCAACCAATGCCTTGTGAGTAGATTTGGTAGACGGAAACTGAAAGAAACCTGTCGTATATATGTGTGTGTGTCTGTGTTTGTCCCCCTAGCATTGCCTGACAATCGATGCTGGTGTGTTTGTCCCCATCACTTAGCGGTTCGGCAAAAGAGACCGATAGAATAAGTACTGGGCTTACAAAGAATAAGTCTCGGGGTCGATTTGCTCGACTAAAAGGCGGTGCTCCAGCATGGCCGCAGTCAAATGACTGAAACAAGTAAAAGAGTAAAAAAGAGAGTACTACCACCTCTCCCTCTCTGTCTCATCATTCCCCTCATCTCCTCTTCTCCTATCTCCCCCTCTGTCTCTCCTCCCCTCTATCTTCCCATAACCATCCCTTCTCCCCTCCCCTCTCCATCTCCCCCCTCTGTTGAATGCTCACACTCTCTCTTGTGCGCTCTCTCACTCTCTCATACCATATGATAGCTTTCTGCTCATTTTGTGTCTATCAAATTTTACTTGCAAACAACAAACACTTTCTCTAAGTATTGTGCAGTGGGATTGAACCCAGGACCATGTGGTTGCAAAGTGAACTTCTTAATCACACAGCAGTGCTCATAATAAATAGTAGTAGTAGTAGACTGGCAGAGTGCTTGTGACAAAATGGACATTGACCACTAGTAAATGGACAGCTTGGAGAGTGATTAATTCTTCTTGGCTGATTCCAGTTGATTTTATTTATTGGTAACTCTTGGGGTCCATAAATAAAAGCAGTTAATTGAATTGGTGTCTTCACCTAATCTGGCTGCTGCTGGCATGTGTGTAGTAAATGCCATATAGCTGTTCAGTAGCTTTTGGAAAACTTTATTCCGTAGTCAGCGAAATAGATAAAACTGGGAACACTGTCCATAAGGAAGCATAGCCTGGTGGTGGTGGAAGGAGAGTGGAGAATGTAAGGTGTGTGTGTTATAAATCACAGCGCTTATCAGGTTAAGGTAATTTTACTGTTCACTTTATGGGTTTGAGTTCAGATTTTACTGCTGACTTTTACATTGTTGTGTATCTGAGCAAATGACTGCTTGTTGCATTTGTGTGTGTCTGAGTACTCTGCTACTGGCTCAAGGTCCGTTTCCCCACTGGTACAAACTACTGCTTGATGGCTGGCTGGCTCCAGTTTTGTGACTTGGGAAATTACTGCTGGCTGTTTACAGCTTGTTCTCTCTCTGTGAACTACTGGTGGCCAGCTTCTGCTTAACCCTCTGGTGTTTAAACTGGCCGACCAATGCCTTGTGAGTGAATTTGGTAGACGGAAACTGAAAGAAGCCTGTCGTATATATATATGTATATGTATGTGTATGTATGTTTGTGTGTCTGTGTTTGTCCCCCTAGCATTGCTTGACAACCGATGCTGGTGTGTTTACATCCCCGTCACTTAGCGGTTCGGCAAAAAGAGACCGATAGAATAAGTACTGGGCTTACAAAGAATAAGTCCCAAGGTCGATTTGCTCGACTAAAGGCGGTGCTCCAGCATGGCCGCAGTCAAATGACTGAAACAAGTAAAAGATAAAAAAAGATAAAAGATATCCGGCCTAAATATTCTACATGTCTTATATTCAAATAAATAATCATTCAAATAAACAAAACCTCACACCTGTAATATAATGCATGATTAATTAAAAACAAATTGAGTGAAAAATTATTGCATTCAACAGAGTAATTTGAACACTGAAGGCGGCAAACTGGCAGAAATGTCAGCACGCCGGGCGAAATGCTTAGCAATATTTTGTCTGTCTTTACATTCTGAGTTCAAATTCCGCCGAGGTCGACTTTGCCTTTCATTCTTTCGGGGTCAATAAATTAAGTACCAGTTGCGTACTGGAGTCAATCTACCCAACATTTCAGGCCTTGTGTCTAGAGAAGAAAAGAATCTGAACACTAAAGGGTTAATCTCCCCAAGATATTCGTTGTTGGCTTCATTTAAAAAAAAAGAGGGGTGCTGTTTCTTACTTTAACCCCTTAGCATTTAAATTTGCCATATCCGGCCAAAATGTCCTCCTACCTGTTTTACATTCAAATAGGACAGGGTTTCCAGTTTAATCTCCTATTGGCAGTATATGCCAGTCTTCTCATATCTTTGAGTTAATCAAAGCCATGAGAGCAGAAATTGTCAGGCGGCGAGCTGGCAGAAACGTTAGCACACCGGGTGAAGTGCTTGGCGGTATTTCGTCTGCCGTTACATTCTCAGTTCAAATTCCACCAAGGTTGACTTTGCCTTTCATTCTTTCGCGGTCGATAAATTAGATACCAGTTACGCATTGGGGATCGATGTAATCGACTTAATCCCTTTGTCCTTGTTTGTCCCCTCTATGTTTAGCCCCTTGTGGACAATAAAGAAATAAGAAATTCAGTTTCTTGCACAGTCTTTTCTTGTTTTGGAGTATAAGACCCAGTCCATCAATGGTGCATTTGACCAAGTCTCTGCTCTAAAAACTTCTTCACACCACTGTTAAAACTGGGTGGTTAAGGGGGAATTATCTGTAAACCGAGGACTGCTTTTGCCATACTTTTCCTTGGATAATTATCTGTAGGCCAGAGATTGCTTTTACCTCCTTTTGACTCCTTCAGTTTTAGGATGCTTTGCAACCATTACTCTTTTACTTGTTTCAGTCATTTGACTGCGGCTATGCTGGAGCACCGCCTTTAGTTGAGCAAATCGAGCCCAGGACTTATTCTTTGTAAGCCCAGTACTTATTCTATCGGTCTCTTTTGCCAAATCGCTAAGTGACGGGGACGTAAACACATCAGCATCGGTTGTCAAGCAATGCTAGGGGGACAAACACAGACACACAAACATACACACACACACACATATATATACATATATACGATGGGCTTCTTTCAGTTTCCGTCTACCAAATCCACTCACAAGGCTTTGGTCGGCCCGAGGCTATAGTAGAAGACACTTGCCCAAGATGCCACGCAGTGGGACTGAACCCGGAACCATGTGGTTGGTAAGCAAGCTACTTACCACACAGCCACTCCTGCATGGTCAAATTTTGTATCTAACCAACAGTTATACTCAGAAACTGGTATGTTTCCTGTTACCTATATGATTCAGGAGCATCTGCTCATGCTGTTTGTTTGTGCTGCTTGATTTTTCAAGTTGGATGCTGCATACAGTGTTCTCTTCTCTGAGGTTCCAGCTAGGACGATGGCTTGTTGGTTGGCCTTATACTTTGTGATCATGGCGAGCTGGCAGAACCGTTAGCACGCCAGGCGAAATGCGTAGACGTATTTTGTCTGTCATTACGTTGGGAGTTCAAATTCCACCGAGGTCGACTTTGCCTTTCATCCTCTCGGGGTCGATAAATTAAGTACCTATTTCTTTATTACCCACAAGGGGCTAAACACAGATGGAACAAACAATGACAGACATAGGTATTAAGTCGATTACATTGACCCCAGTTCGTAACTGGTACTTAATTTATCGACCCCGAAAGGATGAAAGGCAAAGTCGACCTCGGCAGAATTTGAACTCACAACGTAACGCAGACGAAATACCGCTAAGCATTTCGCCCGGTGTGCTAACGTTTCTGCCAGCTCGCCGCCGTACCAGTTACGCACTGGAGTCGATGTAATCGACTTAATACCTATGTCTGTCCTTGTTTGTCCCCTCTATGTTTAGCCCCTTGTGGGCAATAAAGAAGTAGGTAGATGAAGTATATCACGAAGATGCCAATGGACTGCAACACTGCTTCCAGGGTTTCTTGGGATCATCTGAGCAGATACGGAAAAATGGTGGATGTCACAATGAAGTATGTACCTGACCTGTATATTAATCAAAGTAAACTGGACAAATTTTCATAAGTAAAAGTAGAAATTTTTTAGATGAAAAAAAAATATTAGTTATCATTGTCTTCTGTCAGCTTGCTAACCAACCACATGGTTCTGGTTTCGGTCCCACTGCGTGGCGCCTTGGGCAAGTGTCTTCTACTATAGTCTCAGGCTGACCAAAGCCTTGTGAGTGGATTTGGTAGACGGAAACTGAAAGAAGCCCGTTGTATATATGTATTTGTGTGTCTGTGTTTGTCCCCCCAGCATCGCTTGACAACCGATGCTGGTGTGTTTACGTCCTCGTAACTTAGCGGTTCTGCAAAAGAGACCGATAGAATAAGTACTAGGCTTACAAAGAATAAGTCCTGGGGTCGATTTGCTTGTGCTCCAGCATGGCTGCAGTCACATGACTGAAACAAGTAAAAGAGTAACAGTGTAAATGCTTGCATTCAAATTCATTTTATTTCTCATGCTTCTAGTGTCGATATTAAATACTTTTAATATATTTTGAGTTGACTGTATCTACTTTTGTCTTGGTTCCTAAAAGTTTGTCTCCTTGTTCCAATAGAAATTATTACTTTATTACTATAACCATTGTGATTAGAAATTAAGATTGGCAGACTCATTAGAACATCAGTTAAAATGCATTGCAGTATTTATGCTGATGGTTTTATGTTCTGAGTTCACACTGCATTGTGGTCCAGTAAGAGAGTCCAGTTTGCTGGACATTGTTGCAGAGCTGAAAAAGAGGCAATTTCTACTCTTCTCCTCTGGAAGCAATCTACTCGCAATACCAGAGGGTGCACACTCTCTTACCCTAATGTAATCTCCAGGGATACAGGCATCCAGCAACAGGACCTCCGTAATTCCATGATGGACCGTGAAGTCTGGCGTAGTATGGTAAATTCCATTGTCTCGACCACGGTCGAACAATGATGATGATGAATGATGCATTGTGGTCAGCTTTGCCTTTTGTCCTTTTGGAGTCAATAAAATATAATATCAGTTGTCCAAGGGTAGATAGTATTGATTCTCCATCTCCTCAAAATTTCTGGTTGTGTGTCTAAATTAAACTATTATTTGGGAATATCAGATGGTGAGTTGGCAGAATTGTTAGCACACCAGACAAAATACTTTGTTGATTTTTGCCTTCAGCTTTTCGGGGTTGATAAAATAAGCGGTTGAGCACTTGGCTCAGTGTAATTGACTAACTCTCCTCCACCAAAATTTCAGGACTTGTGCTTATAGTAGAAAGGATTATTATTAGAGAATGCAAAATTCAGCCAGCTGGTGGAATTGCTGGCAATGGTTTTATACCCTGTGCTCAAATGCCACTGAGGTTGACTTGGCCTTCTAATTCTTCAGGGGTCAATACAATAAACACCAGTTGTGCATCGGTGTCGATGCAGTCAACTAGTCCCTCTCACCAAAATTTCAGGCATTGTGTCTAGAGTGGAACGGATTATTAGAGAATGCAGTATATATAAAATGTGTGTCTGTGTTTGTCCCCCACCCCCACCATCGCTTGACAACCAATGTTGGTGTGGTTACGTCCCCATAACTTAGCAGTTTGGCAAAAGAGACTGATAGAATAAGCACTAGGCTTATAAAGAATGAGTCCTGGGGTCGATTTGTTTGGCTAAAGGCGGTGCTCCAGCTGAAACAAGTAAAAGAATAAATCTAATTATCATTTCTATTCTTGTCAAAGCATCAAGCTCGCAGAATGCTTCGTGGCATTTCATCCGTCTTCATGTTCTGAGCTCAAATTCTGTCAAGGTCAACTTTGCCTTTCATCCTTATGGGTCAAGTGAACTAGGGATCAGTTGACCACTGGGGCTGATGTAATCAACTGACCCTCCCCCACCCTCCGGAACTTGCCAACCTTGTGTCCAAGATTGAAATCATTATTTCTGTTCTTATCGTTTCCTTTTTCTCTTTTGCAGTGCAGTGACTCGTTGTCTGAGGATCAAATTGAAACTGGTACTAATTTGATCCTGCATCAGTACATGGACACCTTCAACAGGACTTTCGAACGTTTTGAAGTAAGTTGGAAATAATTTTATTATTATCTATGTTATTATTATTATTATTATTATTATTATTGGCAGAATTGTTAGTGTTGGATAAATTGCTTTACAGTGTTTGTTCTCAGCTCTGTATGTTGAGCTTCCACTGAGGTTAGCTGCGCCTTTCATCCTTCCAGAGTTGATAAAATGATGCAGCAATTAAATGCTGCAATCATTGTAATTGCCAAACTCTCTCCTAAGAAATTGCTGGCCTTGCTCCTAAATTAGAAGTTAAAGGTAGTGGATTGATAGCTTTAATTGACTCTCCCCCTCCTTAACCCATATACATACTTCATTCCAAAATTTGATGTGGATATTAAAGGCAGTGAGAAAATTGTTAGAGCTTCTGAAATGATGTGTTTTAGTATATCTTCTGTTTCTACATCCTGGGTTCAAATTTTGCTATGGTCAACTTTGAACAGACTTATGAACCAAACATTTTCATATCATTTCCTTTCCTGTTTTCCTTCAGATATAATGTAGCTACTCCCCATTATTTTATTCAACGTGCCACTTTGGTTGAAATGCTATTTCAAGCCAGTCAAGGAAGGTAGTGGTTTAACCCTTTTGTTACTGTGTTTCTTTTAATTACTTTAGATATAACAAAGTATTTAGTAAAATAACTTAGTTATCATTAAACTAGTGTTAGGAATATAAATTGTGACTAAGGTTTGGTGGTATATTCTAATGCAAAACTTATGAAAACAAGACATTTGTACTACAGAGCCAGAGCCGGTTTTGGCCGGGTTGGTAACAAAAGGGTTAAAAAGCTCTTTTCCCAGTGCTTTTGTGATTTGTTTAATTCATATTGCATTTTGTGGACAATAACACTGATGGTTACAGTGTGCCAGTCACTGGTTCAGTGCATCTATCATGGTGAAAGTAAAAAGGGAGTGTTGGGCAACTCGGGTGGAACAAGCATTATGGGGCAAGGCTGTGCCCCAGCATCACTACAGTCTAATGACTGAAACGAGTAAAAGTGTATTTTACACACGCACACACACGTGCACATGGAGTAAGATTCCATGAAGTATATCTATTAAATTCATGGCTTTCGTTAACATGTAGCTACAGCTGAAGATCCCACAATGAGATTGAACCCAAAAACATATAGTTGCTAAGTGGGCTTTTTACCTATACAATCATGCATTCATGATATTGACCTGGAGGTGTTATCTAAATTTTATAACAAAATAACAAGAAACATTTCATATAACATAAGATTAATAATTATCCAACGAGAGTATGGTGGAGGTGGCGGCGGCGCTAATTACTGTGTTTTGAAAAACATGTTCGTTAATTACATTTTAGGATAATACTAGTGTCTCCAGAAAATTTCTTTCATTTAACACAGCTGTTAAATTTCTTGAGTTTTCTTCTTGTCAGTGTATGTTTCTCTCTTCATCTTTTTCTCTCTCTCCAAGAAGTAAAGAAATATTCCTGATCCTATCTACCATCCCTAAAGTAATGGGGTGACATGTGGGAACAGTTTGCTACTGGTTGATTGTATGTTCTGTTGATGAATAACTTGCAATATCAGCTAATCTATTTTATAAAATCCGTTGTCTGTCTGTCTGTGTGTGTGTGTATTCTAGGATCTCAGGCATCCTCCATCTGATTGCGTTCAAATTTGATATGTAGATACCGACGGTATCAGGGCGTGTATAAGTCTTGAAAAAATTACAAAAATCGATTCCAGGTGAGAATGCGATCGATAAAGCCGTGGGAACGTGCATTTATAAAATCGTTTTTCTTGGAATAGAAAAAAAGTCTATCGTTATTTCCTCTTTTGCTGGTGTCTCGAATTTTGGTTAAATCAGTGTTTCTCAAAGGGGAGGCCTATGGGATGGTCGGACAAGTTGTTTTGAGAAAATTTGGTTTAAATGTTTGACAACTCAGCACTGTCCATTGGACGGGGGGTGTTTTGCTCGTATAATATATTAGGCAGATGTGGCGATTTGCTGTACTTGATAAGATCTGTCAAGTTAAATAAGATTGCTCTTCCACACACTGGTTTGTTCTTTCAGGAGCTGGTGCCATTAAAAAGCAAAGTTACTGGCACTGTGTTAACGCACCAGTCATGCTGTATTAATGCACTTATGCCGGTGGCATGTAAAATGCGCCCAGCATGCTCTGTTAAGTGGTTGGCATTAAGAAGGGTATCCAGCCGTGGAAACCAGGTCACAACAGACAGTTGAAGTCTGGACAGCTCTTTACCAAACTGTCCAACTCGTGCCAGCATGGAAAGTGGACATTAAACGATGATGATATATTGCAAGTCATTCATTTATTTATACATCCCATTGGTTTAATGTCAACTGCCTCATGTTGCATAAGTCAGGTCAAATATGTTAAAGCAGAATTTCTGTGGTCAGATGCCCTTCCTGTTGTCAACCCTCATCTATTACCAAGTATGGTAATATCCACCCCTTTCCTCCTCATGATTATGACATGTTTCCATGGAAAGTTGAAAACAAGCAAAACTACTTGTACAACCCTTATACTTGCTTATGACTACCTCATGATGTCAAGACAAAGTGAAACATATGCACGCATGGATCTGATAGACTTCTTTCCATCTACCAAATTTAGTTACAAGGTACTGGTCAGCCAGGAGTAATAATAGAAGACGGTTGCCCAAGATGCTACACAGCAGGATTCATCGTTGAGCGTCCGCTTTCCATGCTAGCATGGGTTGGACGGTTCAACTGGGGTCTGGGAAGCCAGAAGGCTGCATCAGGCCCAGTCTGATCTGGCAGTGTTTCTACGGCTGGATGCCCTTGCTAACACCAACCACTCCATGAGTGTAGTGGGTGCTTTTTACGTGCCACCCACACAGGTGCCAGACGGAGCTGGCAAACAGCCACGAGCTGATGGTGCTTTTACGTGCCACCAGCTTGGGGAACAGGCGAGGCTGGCAATGGCCATGAACGGATGAACCTGAAAACTTGTAGTTGGGTAGTGAACATCTGAACTACTCAGTCACACCTGTGCTGATGTCTGTCTGTCGATGGCGGTCCTGGTATCAGTGGCACGTAAAAAAGCACCATCCGCGAACATGGCTTATGCCAGTACCCTCTGACTGGCCCCCATGCCAGTGGCACGTAAAAATCGCCCGCTACATTCGCCGCAGAGTGGTTAGCGTTAGGAAAGGCATAGAAACATTGCCAGATCAGATTGGAGCCTGGTGCAGCTGCTGGCTCTCCAGTGCATCATATATGAACGATGCATTGGGTAAACCAAGTTCCTCTACACTAGTAAACAGATGGAATGGACCATGGCTGGAATGACTTTGATCAGGGTTTTGACCTGGACCTAAACTGTAAAGTTTTGTCTGTTTTCCATGCTGGCTGTCATATCTTTCATTCTCAGCTAGGATGGTTTCTATAACTGGATGTCCTTCCTAATGTTGATCACTTCAATGAATGTGTTGGGCACAAGAAAGATTGTCGTGACATTAACAACTTTGAAGAGTCCTCTCCACCCAGTGTTTTCATTGCTCGTCCTGCCCTTCCTTTACAGAGTGCCTTGGATACATTTTGTTTATGAGGGCTGTAGTTGTGAGGCTTAAAATGTGACTGTCACTACGACTGCAGTTGTTGCCAGCTAATGAGACTCTGGTGGCATGCTACCTGTATATATATATGAACAGGTGAGAGGGAGAGGGGAAAAGTTAATGTATTTTGTGAAATGATAAGGAAAGTTATTTGAAATGAAAGAAAGCACTAGAAAACTTTGTAAAATTGGATTTAATTTAAGAGACAAATACTGTTGAGGAACACCAGTCAGACATATTTGTGTATGTGCGTGTGTTAGACACACACATACCCTTTGGCCTTACAATGCATCAGTTGTCTTTGACAGCTAAAGACACAGGGTAAGTAGAGACACACACACACACACACACACTGAGTATAGAATGTAGTGCTTCACTTTATTATTATTTGACCTTTTGATGGTCTTCACCTTTCTGAAACATGGTTATTGATCTAACCTATCACGTGATTTCATCTCTCCAGCTTCCAATCTGATATCAAAATATGGAGAAACTGATTAAAAAAAAAACTTAATTTTTTTTTTCTAATTCTTGCTAGTTGTCTTAATTGCATTAATAAAATAAATAAATGATACAAGGTAAAAATAATAATAATGATGATGATAGTAAAACTTGAAGAAAAAAAAAAAGCAAATGGCTTGCAATTTCAGCATTTTTTAAAATCTGCTTAACTTGTTATGTAACCACTTGAATCTTAACCATTTCTCTCAGGGAACCAGTCAGATCTGCATGCTCACAAGAATGTGCTGACATGTAGATTGTTAGCAGTAAAAATAGACTTTATCATTGCTTCATTTCAGAGATTCTCTTCTATATATTTTAGTAGTGGCATTATATTTTGGAGATTGAAATTTTTTCTATTTTTAGCAGCTACTTAGCTGATTATTGGGACTGTGGGGATCATCTGGAGAAAGATTAAAGTTATAACTGTCTGAAGCAATTAAGGTATCCTGTTTAGTGAAACCATGTAGCCATGTCTTAGAATCTCTTTGCTAGGGTGTAATAGTCTTTGATTATATAGTATGCAAGACCACCTATTTTCTACACAGGTTCTCTCTCAGGTTCTCTTTCCATTCTCTTTCTCCTGTGTGATCCAAAGAAAGCGAATGCACATATGTTGGCACACGACGCCTTGGAACAGTACTGTAAACTGTACTGTCTTTAGGGACTCTGACTGGAGACCTTATCTCCAGCTATATTCCCAAAGCTTTTGCTGGTAGTCAATGATAGGTTTTGTAAAGGGTAGACCAAGTACAGGGGTATCCCTCTCTGTTTACGTTGGAACTGTTGGATTCAGAACTAAGCTAAATGAATGAACTTACCACTCTTCTCACGTTGCTTATTTTAAGGTTAAAATGGTCGTTAAGGTGCGTGAATGATATGGTCACATTCGCTAAAGGTGTTTAGTTGCCTCTTTGGATAGAGCTTGAATTAAATTCCATGCTTCATTTTAATTGTGGGAAATAATTTTCTTGGAATACTGGTACTTAGTGTTTAACTGGCATCCTCTTTGATCAGTGCTATAGATATCAAAGGTCTAAGTTGGTTTTTTTTAATGCTTAGAAGAGCCATCCCTGATCCTGGTTGGATTATCTGAGGGAGCTATCCTTCTGGAAGAGGGGTCCTATTTTGCAGTGTACTGAGGCTGTTTCTTTGGCATAATGAAAGCAGCCTTTTGGGTTTGACTCACTGTCTTTTATAACCCAAATTTCTTTGAAAAAAACCTGCAACATTCCTATGTGAGGGAGAGAGAGCAATCTCCATCAGTGTTGTTTTTGGCAGGACCTTTCCCTACTTTTGGAATGTTAGTTGAAGCGATTTGCAATTAAAATCTGTCTCATGAGGATCTTCCTCTCCCTTGGAATCTTGTTCCATTTTGTTTTGGCCTTGTGCTCTGGGGCATATTTCTGGCATATGGTTTGCACAACAAACATGAAATATTCTAGTTTCATGCCATTCTCTGGTGTGGAGAGATATTTCAGCCAGTCCTGTCTGAGGATCTTTTTTGGGATTGATTTCCAGTCTGCTTTGTAGAAGTTCAGGTTCCAGAGATTTAGGGTCCTTCCTTTAGGCTGTATGTCTCTGGTCCATACATAGACACCTCTATTATGTTGTAATCTAAAACTAACGTCAGCGTCACCTTCACATTGTGAACAATGTCCATATTGTTTGTGAAGCAGAGATTCAAAATGTTATTCGCCCTAGTTGGTCTGAGCACAACTTGCTCCATCAACAGGGCATTGGTGAGGTTTAGCAGTGACTCCACCTGTGCTTGTTTGCAATGAGTTATTCCTGAGAGCATATGTGTCCTTTGGGCCATTTGACATTGGGGAAGTTGATCTTTCATTCTTGGCCTGACTGTTGACTGCCAACACCTCTTACATCCATCTCCGGTGTTCTTGCCTTTAGACTTTCACTTTATACATGCCAGCTCAATTTGATTCATTCTCAGTCGAAAGACACCTGTTGTTATTTCTTGTTGTTTGTATTTGTAATTGTGTACCATATTCTCCGTTTTTTTTTGTCTTTGTTGTTGCATACATTCTCTTTACTCTTTACTCTTTTACTTGTTTCAGTCATTTGACTGTGGCCATGCAGGAGCACCGCCTTTAATCGAGCAACTCGACCCCGGGACTTATTCTTTTGTAAGCCCAGTACTTATTCTATCGGTCTCTTTTGCCGAACCGCTAAGTAACGGGGACATAAACACCGGCATCGGTTGTCAAGCAATGCTAGGGGGACAAACACAGAGACACAAACACACACACGCATATATATACATATCTACGACGGGCTTCTTTCAGTTTCCGTCTACCAAATCCACTCACAAGGCTTTGGTTGGCCCGAGGCTATAGTAGAAGACAATTGCCCAAGGTGCCACGCAGTGGGACTGAACCCGCAACCATGTGGTTGGTAAACCAGCTACTTACCACACAGCCACTCCTTCACTAGCTTTCTTACAGAAAATCTAATGCTCTTAGCTTAGACTTTTTGATGAATAACCAGATTGAACAGTCTCAAGTGTAACTGCCCGAAACTGAAAGGGCATCTGGTAACTTCAGTGACAAAAGAAGGCCACGAATGACCCATCCTTTTTTTCTGTCCCTCTAATTGTTGTTTTTCCTGCCTGCCTTTATATCGTCTGTCCAGTTGTTTTATTGTGGTCTATTACATTTTTGTTCCATTTTATACACACACATACACATATATACAAAGCCATCTCCTTCCGATATAACTAAAACGTTTAAAAGACATGCATTCCATGACACTGCTGACTTCTCCAATATCTGTTGTAAATTTGTGCATTATTTTATGAAGAATATCTAATTTGCAGTGGCAATTTTTTGGCATACACACTTTTTTGGCAGTGGATTGGAGGATGCTGTGAATTTATTATGTCATAGTATTGTATACAAATTATATAATATTATATTATCAAATGATTCATAGTATGTATAGATGAGTAAAATATAAAATATTTATACATAAAAGTAGGGGTGGGTGTGGTCTGAGAGTACTATGTAGCCATGAGGTGGTTGGTGGCCCAAAATGTTGGAGAGCCTCTTATGTAGAATGTAGGTGTAAAAGTCTGGATCTGGTCAGTTTGGGCCAAAACAGATGAAATATTTTAGCTGGATATGGCTGGCTGAAATGTTAATAGGTTAACTTGGCAATAAAGATTACCAGCCAAGTGTTCTGTGTCACATGGTGTGGCATGCAACATGTACCTGTGTAATCTGTGCCAGCTTAGAATAGCTGACATCAACAGACAAGAGGATGATGATGATAACTGCCATAACTATGCCAGTAGTTTGTTACAGTAGAGGAGATTGGTTTGAAACTAATATATTTATGGATAGTCATGACGGGTGAGTAGAGTAATATTCGTGGGAGCGGAAGAAAAGGTGGCGAAAGAAGTTCTGTAAGCTGGGGCTTCCGTTTTCTCCCCATGCTTGCCTTACATTGAATCACTTTTCTAGTTCAGTGGTTTTTGAAGTATTTATAACTAGTTCAGACCCTTGGTGTTTCTCTTTACATGGCATAAGCTTTGGGACAGTGAGATGTATGTACACTGTGTAGCTACAAAGAGAGAAGCTGGCAGAATCGTTAGCACGCCAGGCGAGATGCTTAGTGGTATTTCGTCTGCGTTACGTTGTGAGTTCGAATTCCGCCGAGGTCGACTTTGCCTTTCATCCTTTCGGGGTCGATAAATTAAGTACCAGTTACGCACTGGGGTCGATGCAATCGACTTAATACCTATGTCTGTCCTTGTTTAGCCCCTTGTGGGTAATAAAGAAATAGGTATGATGCATACGTGTGTGTGTGTATTTACTCTCCTCCTGTCTCTGTCTCTCTCTTCCTCCACAAAAACACACACCACACACACTCTTACATGCAAGTTGTTACATTTGTGATGGATATGTCGTGTGTGTATGTGTGTCTAAGGTTCGGTATCATATGTAGCCATGTATGTATGTGTGTGTGTCCCTGCATATGCACACACGTGCTAACTTACGTATAAGCTGTAACTTGTCATTGGAACTTGTACAGAACTGAGTGTGTGGTGTGCATGTGTATATGTGTGTATACACACATGCACAGCAAATACACAGTGCAAATGTAATACTTAAGACAAGTACTTTTCAACCTTTATGCTGGAGTGAGATATGCTTTGGACATGCACATGATTCTTATTGTGATGATGGTTTTATTTCAAACACAATACGGCTAAGACTACAATATATAAGGTAACTGTAGGTTATGATTTGAGGGAAATTTTATTGCTATTTCTCCGACCATTGCTGGTTTGTGTCTAATTCCATTGGAGGAAATGGTGTAGTTTGGAGTGAAGTCATGTTTTTCAACCCTTTCCCTGTGCAAAGTATTTTCATTAGTATGTCCTAAATGTCCACGCTTGTTTTCAGACTGTTAATTTGCCCCCATTTCATACATCATCATCATCGCTTAACGTCTGTTTTCCATGCTAGCATGGGTTGGACGGTTTGATCGGGGTCTGGGAAGCCAAGAGGCTGCACCAGGCTCCAATCTGATCTGGCAGTGTTTCTATAGCTGCATGCCCTTCCTAACGCCAACCACTCCGTGAGCGTAGTGGGTGCTTTTTACGTGCCACTGGCATGGGCCAGAGGAGGCTGGCAAACGGCCACAATTGGTTGGTGTTTTTTTACGTGTCACCGACACCGACTTCAGTCAGGCGGTGCTGGCATCAGCCACGTTCGGATGGTGCTTTCGTTTTATAAGGCTTGTGTAACTCTGGTGGTTGAAAAAATATTTGGGTATGTGTATCATTTGATTCATGGATACCAGAGAAATATGTCCTGCGTTTTCTACCTGACACACAAGATGGATGAAATGTTAATATTGGCTTAACCCATTAGCAATCAGATTGCTCTGTCAAATGTAATGCTTGTTTTTCCACATTGTTTTGAGTTAATCCTGCATTATCTTGTAACCTTGAGATTTCGGTATTGTTAGTGTTTGTGTTCAAAATGACATTCTAGGGTAGGTGTGAAATGCCAGATATGGCCAGTTTAAATGCTAGAGGTTAAAATCTTGGCACAAATCCAGTAGCTTTTGAGGGGAGGGGGAAGTCGATTACATCAACCCCAGTACTTAATGGTACATATTTTATCAGTTCCAGAAGGATGAAAGGCAAAGTCGACTGTGATAAGATTTGGACTCAGACTGTAAAGACAGACTAATTGCCATTCAGCACTTTGCTTGACATATTAGCAGTTCCGTCAGCTCACAGCCTTAAAAATGAATGATAATGGTAGAGTAAGTCCCACATTCTTTGAATTATGTCTAAGATACTGAAATATGTTTAATTTCAGTTTCTGATCTTTCTTCAAATACCAGTTCTTGGGTTTTGTGTGTTAGTCATCACTATTTGTGGATACCAGTGAGCATCCAAAGAATTTTCTGTTGTTGCTGTTTAACCCTTTTGTTACCAACCCGTAGTACAAATGTCTTGTTTTCATAAGTTTTTCATTAAAATATACCACCAAACCTTAGTTGCAATGTATGTTCCTAATCCTAGCTTAATGATAATTAAATTATTTTACTAAATTCTTTGTTATATTTAAAGTAATTGAAAGAAACACAGAGCATCTCAAAATAAATACAGTAACGAAAGGGTTAAGCTCTAGGCTTACATATGATGAAAGGTCTTCCAGCATGACCATCTTTTCTATGTTTAACCCTATAGTATTTAAACCTGCCATATCTGGCCCGGATATTCTACCCATTTTGTGTTGAAACTGGCCATGTCCAGTTTCTCCTTGAAATCTCAAAACTACGAGATATAATGCATAATTAATTCAGAACAATGTGAATAAATAGGCTTTAATTTGACAGGGAAAATATCTGAATGCCAATAGGTTATAGAACAGCAATCATATTGTTATCCATTTAATCTTCCTCCCTTGGTCAGCTGATCTGTAGGATATAAATCATAACCTCCATTCAAAGAAACTCTGGTAGATTGTTGAGCCAGATTTGCCTACCACTTTGCACAGGTTGGCAAATGATGACTCTCTCCATTGTTGTGTTTTTGTATGAGGATTCAATGTTACGAATTTATATGATTCAGCTGTTAACCAGTCCTTTTGAATATAGTGTTCTTGTGAACAGTACCAAGGAGAAGGCAGCACTACCTCTTTATGTCTCTAAGAATTCTGTTAGCATAAGTTATATCCTTGTCAGTAACTAGCATATAATAAATTAATAATTAAAAAAAAATTTTCTTTTTTTTTTTTCCTTTTTTCATGTGTGTTCATTGTAAGAAGCGATTAAAGAATAAAAAAAAAAAAAGCAAACTTTATTTTTAATTTTTCACATTAGTTAATGAGTGATGACAAAATTAAAAGGGGTCTGTGATCCGAAAGTAATTTTCTTTGATGGAAGCTAATTTTTCCTTCCTTTTCACTTTTCATTTCTCTGGAAAGAACATTATCTTTCGTTGGCAGGTGCTGATTTTTTTCTTCTTTCTCTCTGAAATATTTTGGAAATATGTATTTTAGTTTCTTCATTCGCTATTACTTTCTTTTATTTATTTTTATTTTGTGGTTTGTCTTCTATTTAGTATTTTTATTTTAACTTTCTCTTCTAAGCATCATAGCCTTTGCCATTCCTTGTGCTATTTATTGATTTCATAGTTACCAGTAAATATACTCTCTTTCTCTCTTACTCTTTTACTTGTTTCAGTCATTTGACTGCGGCCATGCTGGAGCACCACCTTTAGTCGAGCAAATCGACCCCGGGACTTATTCTTTGTAAACCCAGTACTTATTCTATCGGTCTCTTTTGCCGAACCGCTAAGTGACGGGGACGTTAACACACCAGCATTGGTTGTCAAGTAATGCTAGGGGGACAAACACAGACACACAAACATACACACACATATATATATATATATACGACAGGCTTCTTTCAGTTTCCGTCAACCAAATCCACTCACAGGGTTTTGGTTGGCCCGGGGCTATAGCAGAAGACACTTGCCCAAGATGCCAGGCAGTGGGACTGAACCCGGAACCATGTGGTTGGTTAGCAAGCTACTTACCACACAGCCACTCCTGCGCCTATTTATACTGTTTATTTTTCTTTTGTTTAACCCAAGATTCCCACACCATAACCATCTTGTCCTTCCTTTCTTTTTGAGAACAATGTGTGATTGAAGAGAGATTTGGCTATTGTTTCTATCACTTAGGTTGACTACCTTCTGGTTCCCTGTTGGTTTATTACAGCTTTAGCTGTTTATCCCTCCAGCTCAGCCCTGATCAGGAAAATATAATATTATCAAGAATATTCTAGCCATCATATCTTTTTAATATTCAACAACACTATCCAATGTGTGCTTTCTGTTTTAAGACTACCAGCAGTGATTTAACAGAATTTGGCTGCTATTTCTAGCATGTCTAATGACAGTAGAGACTCGCTGGTTCATTGTTTTTAGTATTTACTGATGGTGAGTGGTGAAGGTATTTAAGATATTTGTAAAGGCAGTTAAGGCATTGCCAGATGACCTCCACTCCCTTATCTGTAACCCTGCTTTCTGCCCTGTCAGTCAGGAGAAGATCTACATTTTAGTGTATTATGTGGTTGGCATGCCATATTGGTTTCATTGGTTGAATAAGGCAAGTGAGATGTCTGTTAGGGGTATCTGTTGCTATGATGGGTATTGATCATCACTTCCTTTGAAACGTCATCTGAAGTTCAACTTATATCATCACAGTCATAGTCTCTCTTTTTTAAACAAACATCACAGTAGTCCAACAACATTGGGAGCAGAGTTTGTCAAGTTTTACCTTCCCAGCAAAGCAACATAGAGATTTCAGTTCAGCAGCCCTTCTGTAAGCTTTGCAGTGTGTGTGTGTGGTGGGGAGAACATTGCAAACAATGAATGGAATAAGCATGAAATGAAAAAAAATCGTATAAATAAAAGGGCATTGCTACAGATGTATATGTCCCCGACTTTGTTGCCTCATGACATCCCAAAAAATTTATACTTTTTAACAAAATTTTCTACAAATACCGCTTAGATGTTGTGGCTTCAGAGTATATAGTGATTTAAGAGAAAGAATTTTTCTGAGGGGGTAGAGAGAGGAGTTTTGGAAAATTCACATGATCAGACTTTTTTCCCCTTATAACTTTCAGGGAGATGGGTATCTGTTTATGAAAATTTATACAAACCCTTACTAGAAGTAGATGTCAGGTACCTATGATCCACTCTAAATTTGTTCTCTCTATATAAACAACAGGCCGAAATTTACTAAATTTCGAATAATTCTGTTCCTCAAGATTTCATGCTTTGCAATAAAAATTGCTCAGCATTCATCAGTAGAAATACACAGATCAGTATATAAGCAAGAAAGTCATGTACTTAACAATAAATCTACTCATAGACATTAACATATACATACATTTCCTACGTATACATTCCATCTATCTATAGGTATAAATAATTTTTGAGTTCTCTAGTTATATTATACTGCGGTTCTGTATTTACCCCATATGATTTCTGACATCAACTACCACATGGTCGAGATATGCTTTTTTTTTTTCCTCTTTGAAAAATTGGAATGTAAAAAGAAAAAAAAAAAGTCGTTTTTTCAGTTTTCCCCATGTATTTCACCCAAAAATATTTTTTCTAAAAAGTGAAAAATGAAGCAATTACTGAGGGAAATAGAAATTTTGAAATGCCAAAATTACAGATTCAGAATTTCTGTAGCCGGAAAAGTGGGTTTCTGTAGGAGGAGGTGGGGGGGGGATAAAAAACGGTTGTGGTGACGAAAACTGGTTACCAGTTTCATGTTGTCCAGTAGCAAGTTAGAAGTTGAAGTATTTTTGAAAGACAGAAAAATCTAAGAAAATATATGACAAACAGAAAAACCGTGTTTGTGATTATGAATAGAATGTTTTATTATTCCCAAGAGTGAAACAATTCTAACTGTTCCGATGGCGTGGTGGGGTTATACCTGAATATAGTAAGAGAATTTACAAACTCGTTTTGTTAGTTATATTTAGGGAGATAATTACACTTGGTCACAAGTTTTGCAAGGGAACAAAACTGTTAGATTATTATTATTTTAGGAACGAATTGTTTAACGCAGAACATTCTCTCTTTTACTCTTTACTCTTTTACTTGTTTCAGTCATTTGACTGCGGCCATGCTGGAGCACCGCCTTTAGTCGAGCAAATCGACCCCGGGACTTATTCTTTTGTAAGCCCAGTACTTATTCTATCGGTCTCTTTTTGCCGAACCGCTAAGTGACGGGGACGTAAACACACCAACATCGGTTGTCAAGCAATGCTAGGGGGACAAACACAGACGCACAAACACACACACATACATCATCATCATCATCATCGTTTAACGTCCACTTTCCCTGCTAGCATGGGTTGGACGGTTCAACTGGGGTCTGGCAAGCCCGAAGGCTGCACCAGGCCAGTCAGATCTGGCAATATATATATACGACAGGCTTCTTTCAGTTTCCGTCTACCAAATCCACTCACAAGGCATTGGTCGGCCCGGGGCTATAGCAGAAGACACTTGCCCAAGATGCCACGCAGTGGGACTGAACCTGGAACCATGTGGTTGGTTAGCAAGCTACTTACCACACTGCCACTCATGTTCCCATTTTGTTTTTCTGTCTATTTTAGACCCTTTAGCATTTAAACTGGCCATAACCTGCCCTAATATTCTGTGTTTTATGCTCAAACTGACAGATCCGACCTCTTGTGTGTTCCCTACAGTGTCATCATCATCACCATTTAACGTCTGCTTTCCATGTTGGCAGGGGTTGGCCAGTTTGACTGAAAACTGGTGAGCCTGGGCGGCATGTGCACCATGTTCTGATCTGATTTGGCCAAGTTTCTGTGGCTGGATACCCTTCCTAACACCAACCACTCGGAGAGTGTAGTGGGTGATTTTTATGTGCCATCAGCCATAACTATGGTCTCTGCTTGACAGGTCTACACAAGCAAGGTATATTGCCAAAGATCTTGGTCACCTGTTACTGCCTTCCTGAGGCCCAATGCTCTTGTGTGCCACTAGCATTTTGAACACACCACCGAAACCTTGAAGCTAGAAACTAATGCATAATTAATACAAAACAATGTGAATGAATATAGGCTGTGTGGTAAGAAGCTTGCTTCTCAACCACATGGTTTTGGGTTCAGTCCCATTGTTTGGCGCCTTGTGCAAGTGTCTTCTACTATAGCCTCAGGTCGACCAAGGCCTTGTGAGTGTATTTTGTAGACAGGAACTGAAAGAAGCCTGTTGTATGTATGTGTGTGTGTGCGTATCTCTGTGTCTGTGCTTGAGCCCCTCCCCTTCCATTGCTTGACAACCAATGTTGGTGTGTTTATGTCCCTGTAACTTGGTGGTTCAACAAAAGATACTGATAGAATGATTACCAGCCTTACAAAAAATGTCCTGGGGTCGATTTGTTTGACTGAAATATAACAAAGAATTAAGTAAAATAACTTCGTTATCATTAAGCTAGTGTTAGGAACATAAACTGTGACTAAGGTTTGGTGGAAGATTTTAATTCAAAACTTATGTAAACAAGACATTTATACTCAGTCAGAGCCGGTTTCAGCCAGGTTGGTAATGAAAGGGTTAATTGAGCTCCTGAAACCAGTAAAAGGGTAAAAGAAACAAAAAAAAAAAAAGGAAATTAGCATTACATTTGACAAATCTGAAAGCTAAGGGGCTGATTCATATTCTTGTCTGTGTCATTTGATCTCGGTTTTGTTACAGATCCCTGGTGGCGTTTTTGCCTCCAGCTTTCTCATCTGAACTCCACATTCATGGAATGTTAATTGTTTTTCAGTCTTATGTTTCAAAGAATATCTTGAGTATTCCACCCTATATTCTGCTAAATGAAGATACCCCGCAAATGAATCAATATACCCAACAAGAAGAATCTCTCCTCGATGCAGAAATTGATGACTTAAAAATGAAAGTCTGGGCGGTGAGTAGATAACTTCCTTTTTGCTCCCTTGGTTACCTTTGTCTCTCTTGCCTGTGTCATACTCCTTTGCTTCCTGTACTTGCATTCTCTTTCACTCTGTTGTCTGTCTTCACATTCATGTTAGTGTGCTACAGAGGAGACTGTTCCGGTCTCAGGTAAATGATTCATGTGGTAGTGGGGGGGGTGACAGCCGAGTGGTCCATGTGGAAGGAACTGGGACTGGAGAAGATGAGGTTAGAAGTGCTAAAGATGGATCTTAGGGGAATTGGACTTCGTGAAGGAGAGGACTAGGCACCGTACCAAATGGCAAAGATTTCAAGGTGAACATACCCTCTTCTCTTCTGTGGCAAGTGTAATAAAATGTAAAATGCACACGCACACAAAGGTGCATAGGTGAATGTGTTTACTATATTTCCCATAGTGAGAGGCTCAAAAGCAATGTGACCATCTATAGTTCCAATTAGATGTTGTAATGTAGTTGAGATCCAGCAGTTCATTGAAAAAAATTAGTGGGAAAGGAAGGCCTTTCAGAAGGATATATCTTTTTGAATTCAGCCAATCTCCCATAAAAGGAAAACAAAAATAAAAAATGTTTAAAAAAAAAAATCTCAAACTGTGTTGAAAATGCCAATAACTTTGTGCTTTCAAGGTTGTGTTATGTAGTGAGATTTAATACAAGTTTCTATGACAGAAATATTGCTTAATTTGTGTATATATAATTTGATTTTATAAAATACTTTTTCAAGCTTACTATGTTTTCAGTTTTTAATTTTATTTGTAATTTCAATTTACCTGTAAGGTGGATGACAAATTTTGATTAATTATATTAGTGAATCAGTGTACATGTCTTGTATGTATGTGTGTATGTATAAATTGATTTTGTTTTGTATTTCCCTCAGACATAAATTCCAGTATTTTGAGCTATCTTTTATGATGCACCTGTTTTATATGCATTTATGTTCAATTAAAAATCCAATAATGTGTGTGATTCTTCTATATTACTGTTTTGTTGTATACCCAGCTGAATATTAGCTGACAACTAATTTTATATGGAGTTATTTAAGCGAAATCTGTTACGTTTTTACTGTATCTACCTGTAATTGGATACGTTTTCAGACAAAAATCATATAGATTCAAAAGCCTCTTAAGATAAATTCCAGAAGCCATGTTTTATATGTGAATAAGTAAAAAGGAAAAAAAAAAAATTGTCGTTTTACAAAACCAGTTGAAGTTTTTGATTTCTTTTGAATTAAATTGAAGCACATTGTCAAGGAGGTTATCTATTTTGGCTAGAAATACATTAACGATAGGATTAAGTGTGGATGAGTGTTGGTATAAAGATGGATCAATGCCACAATAATTGATGATATTACCATCATCATTTAATGTCCGTCTTCCATGCTGGCAGGGTTTAGATGATTTGACAGGACCCAGCCAGTTAGAAGGCTACACCAGGCTACTGTGTCTGTTTTGGCATGGTTTTTGTGGCTGGATGTCCTTCCTAACACCAACCACCCTGTAGAGTGGACGGAGTGCTTTTTATATGGCACCGGTACAGGTGAGGTGAGTTTTGGCATGGTTTTTACAGCTAGATACCTTCCAAATGCTAACCGCTCCACAGTGTGGTCTGGATTCTTTTTACATGATACATTTGCTATGACAGATGCAAGTTGGCTACAACAAAAGTGGTTGGGTTGAAGAAATAGCTGACTATCAGGAGAAATGTTTTTGTAGAATGTAAACATGGGTGTCTGAGTGTGAGGCAAGAGGCATTCTTGAATGTGAAAGAGGTCAAGCAAGAGCATAAGAATTGGTGGCCACAGGTATCACTGTATTAAGGGGTTTGCTTTGCAGCCACCTGGTTTCAAGTTCACTCTCACTAAGCAACTGCTTCTACCATAATTAATTCTTTAGCATTTAAACCAGCCATATCTGGCCAAAATATTCTTGTTTTATAAGTTCAAACTGACTGCATCTGGCTTCCAACACCTTTGCTACAATGTCGTCATCATCATCATCATCATTTAACGTCCGTTTTCCATGCTAGGATGGGTTGGACGGTTCGACCGGAATCTGGGAAGCCAGGAGGCTGCACTAGGCTCCAGTCTGATCTGGCAGTGTTTCTACAGCTGGATGCCCTTCCTAACGCCAGCCACTCCATGAGTGTAGTGGGTGGTTGGCATTAGGAAGGGCATCCAGCTGTAGAAGCACTGCCAGATCAGACTGGAGCCTGGCAGTCTAAAAATAATCACTTCAAAATCTTGAAGCTATGAAATAATGTATGATTAATTCAAAACCATGAATAAGCATTATGTTTGACAGAGAAATCTGAATGCTAAAGGATTAAGTCATTTATTGTATTTTTGTTGAATTACGTTGCTTTTTTTGAAACTACTGAAGAATTTTGTCATTATTAAGCTGAAATTTTGATGGAAGTTTACCTCTTAAAAGGGAAGCTTGTATCATGGAAACAAGTCATCTTGGGTGAATTGGCATCGCAAGTGTTAATTACCTAGAGTGCACTGCAACTAAATCGGTAATCAGTACTTTAACTACATGGCTATCATCATCATCATCATCATCATTTAACGTCCGCTTTCCATGCTAGCATGGGTTGGACGGTTCAACTGGGGTCTGGGGAGCCCGAAAGCTGCACCAGTCCAGTCAGATCTGGCAGTGTTTCTACAGCTGGATGCCCTTCCTAACGCCAACCACTCCGAGAGTGTAGTGGGTGATTTTATGTGCCACCGACACAGGTGCCAGACGAGGCTGGCAAACGGCCACGCTCGGATGGTGTTTTTTATGTGCCACCGACACAGGTGCCAGACGAGGCTGGCAGACGGCCACGCTCGGATGGTGTTTTTTTATGTGCCACCGACACAGGTGCCAGACGAGGCTGGCAGACGGCCACACTCGGATGGTGTTTTTATGTGCCACCGACACAGGTGCCAGACGAGGCTGGCAGACGGCCGCGCTCGGATGGTGTTTTTATGTGCCACCGACACAGGTGCCAGATGAGGCTGGCAAAATGAATTAGAAAAAACACCGCAGAACACCCACATGTAGAAAATCTGGAATACACACCACAAGGTATCTCACAATACATCTAGATGTTTTGGAGATTGTTCATTTCATCAGCTGCTGTTGAACTATAGACAATATAGAACAGTGGCCTTCTATGTCTCTTGTAATATTTGTTTTGCATGGGTTACAAACACCATTCTTGAAACTTTGACTGTAAGAAATACAGTGAACCAGTGATTGGCCTGTTGGCGGCTACCTGTAATTACCTGTAATTACTGGTGCTACCTTTTACAAATTAGCATTTAAGATTACATAAATGAAAACTAGAGTTCAAGGAAACTGCCAGGAATAGTGTTTGGTGGTCTGTTGTACTGTAGAATTATCCATTCTGTTAGTGTTGAAAATTACTGTCATAGTAATAATGGCTATGATGTTGTGATTGCAAATTCATATTTAAAAAATTTTTTTTATTAGTTGATAGGGAGACAATACTGGAAGCATAAAGTTGAAATTTGTCATTTCTTTAACTTCTCTAAAGATCGCTTATTTTTAAAGCAAATGAAAGTTCTAATAAAATTTAGTCTTTAGATTTAATTAAGTTTCTGTTTTTTTAATTCAAATTCAGACATTTGCTTTTATATTTTTTCTAATTGGATTTTGCTCAAAGCTAAAATATTATCGATGAAGCAGATGTATTTGCTGTAAGCAATTTAACACACACACACACACAGATCTCGGTTCCTTACACCAAGTTGTTAGTGGCCACCAGGTTAGAGTACTATCAGTTATTTTGTAAGATAGTAAGCAACAGAGAACATTAGTTTTAGTGGCTCTGAAGCACTAGCTACAAATGGACTATATTCTTTTACTTGTTTCAGTCATCTGACTGCAGCCATGCTGGAGCACCACTTTGAAGGGTTTTAGTCAAGCAAATCAACCCCAGGACTTTTTTTTTTTTTTAAGCCTAGTACTTATTCTATTAGTCTCTTTTGCTGAGCTGCTAAGTTATGGGGATATAAAAACTCCACCACTTGTCAAGCAGTGATTGGGCAGGTGGGGTGGACACACACACACAGAGGACAAGCTTCTTTCAGTTTCTGTCTACCAACTCCACTCACAAGGCTTTGGTTGGCCCAAGGCTGTAGTAGAAGACACTTGCCTAAGATGCCATGCAGTGGGATTGAACCCATAACCATGTGGTTGGGAAGCAAGCTTCTTACCACACAGCCACACTTATATCTTTGTTGTTTTAACATTTACTTTTCCATGGTTGCATGGGTCAGTTTTGTACAGTTGGATGCCCTACCAGATGTTACTGCCACCAGTTTCCAAGCAAGTTAATCATTTCCCTTTCCAACCAACTCCAAACAACCCAGAAGTAATTATAAAGAGAACTAAAAACAAGCAACACTCGGCGCAGTTGTGGCTGAGTGGTAAATAGCTTCCTTCCCAACCACATGATTATGGGTTCAGTTCCACGGTGTGACACTTTGAGTAAGTGTCTTCTACTATAGTCATGGACCAACCAAAGCCTTGTGAATGGATTTAGTAGGGCAGAAACTAAAAGAAGCTTGTGTGTGTATGCACATATGTGCATATATGTCTGTTTGTTTTCCACTACTGATGTTGGTGTGTTTATACCCCCATGACTTAGTGGTTCAGCAAAATACTAAAAAGATCAAACTTGAGCACAGTCATGGTCTTAATATCACATCTGGAACTAATACACACACACACCCCTCTTATATATATGATTCTACGATTTAAAAAAAATATTACCATCATTTTTTTGTTTTTTTAATGCATTTTTTACTCGGTTTTATATAAGGGAAGTAACTCTAAAAATGCTTATATAGTTATTTCCCTTACAAACCTGAGCAACGCCGGGCGAGACGGCTAGTATATTATATTATAAAATCCATGCTTCTGCAAATCTGTCTTCTGTGTGTGTGTGTTATGTGAGGAACTGTAAGCATTACATGTTTAAATGGCTTGGAAAATATAAGGCATTTGCATAACTAATGGAAGTAATTTCAATGTTCTTTCCTACATTAACCATTTAGCTATGCAGCAAGCATTGTAACTGAATTTGCATCTTTGGCAGATTTTAATGTAAATTAATCAAGTCATTTCATTCAAATCATTTACTATGTCTGTTGAACATGATTTCTCGAAACCTGCATATCTGTAATACAAATAAGAAAATTTTATCTCCAAGAGATTAAAGAAAAAAAAATCTAAATGTAGGCGATTAATGCAAACACCCTGTTTCTGTGAAAAGGCAAAGCTTTTTTTTTTTTTCTAAATTTAAATTTACTAAATGAGGATGTAAAGCATACAATACTTTTGTCTCTTGGTTGTCATCTTACAATATTCATGTTATCTTAGGGTCAGGTTAGATTAGATTAATTTGTTCACAAAACATGTGCATGATGGACCCTTTATACAGGGCTTCCATTGGTGACAGTTATCCTTAAATCAAAGGGATGGCCTGAATGCATGTGCGGCAGAGTGGGCTCCACTAAAGTGTCAGGTAGTAGGGCTAAATTTGGCAACAGGTTAAGCCTTGCACCCAAGTAGACCGTGGTAGGATTTGAACTCTGGATGCAAAGAACCAGTAAAGATACAGTAGCTCATTGAGTTTGATATTGTTACACTTCTACTAATCCATGGCATACTATCAGTTATAACAATAGGGGTTCCAGTTGATCCGATCAACGGAACAATCAGTTTGTAGAATTAACGTGCACTCCAAAGACACACGTACCCTTCTTGTAGTTTTCGGGGAGACTCAGCATGACACACAATGTGATGAGGCTGATCCCTTGAACTACAGGTACTACTCTGTTTTGCCAGCTGAGTGGACTGGAGCAATGGGAAATGAAGGGTCTTGCTCAAGGACACAATGTGCCACCAGAAATCGAACTAGTGACCTTATGATCATGTGCTGACCACCCTAACCACTGAGCCACACACTTTCACAATTCATTGTTCTAGAGAAGTGCTTTGTTCTATCAATCCTTGAAAGGATGGAAGGCAAAGTTGACCTTGGCTAGATTTGAACCAAGAATGCAGAGAATTGAAGCAGATAACTGCTATGCATTCTATCTGATGTTCTAACAACTACGCAAATTCACTGTTGCCCGGTTCTCCCAAGATATTGGGAAATTCATACTGCTTCTCATGTTTTGCTTGCAGCTATCAGTTTGTTGTGGCTCATCATTAAATGCTATGTGGTTGGTGTTAGGAAGGGCATCCAGCCGTAAAAGCCGTGCCAAAACAGACACACAGGTCTAGTGCAGGTCCCTGCCTGGATGGTTCCTGTCAAACTGTCCAACCCATGCTAGCATGGAAGGCAGATGTTAAATGATAATTTAATTTGCAAGGCGGCGAGCTGGCAGAAACGTTAGCACGCTGTGCGAAATGCTTAGCGGTATTTCGTCTGCCGTTGTTCTGAGTTCAAATTCCGCCGTGGTCGACTTTGCCTTTCATTCTTTCGGGGTCGATAAATTACGCACTGGGGTCAATGTAATTGACTTAATCCCTTTGTCCTTGTTTGTCCCCTCTATGTTTAGCCCCTTGTGAGCAATAAAGAAATCTGTTAAATGATAATGAGCTTTTAACCCTCTGGCATTCTGGTTAGCCTGTTAAATGTAATGCTTATGTACATTGTTTTGAATTACGCAGCATTTTGTGGCTTTGAGATTTCAATGACCGAATGGTTTATTTTTAGAATGACATTGTAGGTGTGAAAGGCCAGATCTAGATAAGTTTGAACATTAAACAGGCTGAATATGATGGATTTAAATGCCAAACGGTTAAATTAAGGAAGAATCTATAATGACCAGCAAAGCTGTCTTTTACTTTTTAAGATGTGTGTGTTGCTAAGTGAATTAATTATCTAAGGTGATTATACATCTTTTGCTGATATTTTACTTGAAGTGAAAAGCCAGGCTTGAGTCTTAACTGAATGTTTGAGTAGGTTTTCTTTGTAAGGCCAGGCAGTTTGCAATAAACTTGGTATTAATAGACTTTGTTGAATCTATTCACTCTCTTAGAAGAGTTCTTACTCCTAATAAACATACTGATAAATTTAGATGAGATTCCATCAACCTTGCTAAAGGATTGTAAATATTTCTAAACCATTTCTCCCTCTTTTTTTTTTTTTTTATCATCGTTGGATGAGCAGAATGTGGAGTGAACAAATTGATATGCGGATGCAGTCCTTAGCTAAAAGATTTCGTGTTATATTGGATAAACTGATTCAGTGTTGTTGGTTCATGTACAGAGCCAAAACTAAAATCTCTTAACTGGAAATTTTCTGTTTTTTTTAAACTTGCTTTCTGTCGGTTAGGACAGTTATATATGAATTTGGATAGTAATAATTTTGCTTTTGTGTTTAGTCTGCAAGATTCTTGATATGAAATTGTGTATTGAAACCTATTTTGTCTTGGAGAGTCATTATGCCAATAACACATGCACAGGTTTGATCCCACTTCATTATTATTAGTCAGTTGGTTAAATTTTTAGCATTTAAATTGGCCGTACCTGATCCAAATGTTCAACTTTGGTAAAAATGGCCAAACCCAGCTTCTTAAACTTACCTTGTGTCATTCTAAAAAGAAACAAACCACATCATTGAAATCTCAAAACAATGAGACAATATATGATTAATTCAAAACAATGTGAATAAAAAAGCATTAAATTTGATATCTAACTAATCAATCATTTGTTTGACCCTTTAGCATTTAAACTGGTCATATCCGGCCAAGATATTTGTTTTATGTTCAAAATGGCCAGATTCAGCCTTTCACACCTGTCCTACAATGTAATTCAAAAAATAGACAATATCATCATCAAGATCTCAGAGCTAGGAGATGGTAAATGATTAGTTGAAAATAATTTGGGTAAATATTAAATTTGGCAGAGGCTTAATGTATTGGTTGTTTGTGTGAAAGTTCTTTCGTTGTTGTTTGCAACCTTTTCTGTGAACTGTGTCCCCCTGGTCACTCCAGTTCCCTACATTGTTAGGTATTAGTATATTGCTTGTATAGTGTTTGTATGAGAAAGTAGCATAGGATCATTTTGCCACCCCGGGACATTCATGAAGTTTAGTACAACAAAGTGGATGTAATAAGATTTGAATTCAATGCCATCTGGTCTATAGTGATATTACCTGAGCATTCCTTTCAAGTATCCGATAAGCTCAGTGCTCAGGAGTTTCAAGGGGGGTAGACTTTCTTGATAGAATTAGAGCTCAAGAGGAGATAGATCCTTTTATATAGGACTGTTTCTATCTCTGAGCTCAGTTTTAGGATTTAAGAATAGATAGGTATGTATTCTACTAAGAGTTCGATGGCAAGGAGTCACTTGAGAATTGTCTTGCCAAAAGGCAACAACGAGTCTGTTGCAGATATTAATTCCCATGAACCTGTTAGTCGGTAGTTGAATTTCTTAGGAGGCACTTGATCACTTGACCTTCGGATTTTAAAGGCAAATATTTGCTGTTTATTTATTTTCATATAAGCAAAGACGGAACAGCTAAAGGAGAAGGAATATAATTAAGTTGGGTATAGAAAATCTGGTGGCGTAGGAGGAGCAAATGCTGGTTTGAGCAATAATGATGTAAATGTGCTTCAAAGACTTTCAATTTCATTACTAACATTGCTGTTCATTTTGAAAAGATTTTCTCTTCTCCCCGCTTCTCCACCCTACTGTGATCTTCACTTTATTGGTTTCAATCAGTATTGGTAAATAAACCTGTTAAATTAGGACTGATGGCTTTCAGGCTTTGCAAACTCTACTGCATTTTCTCACCTGTCCTCATACTGTTTGGCAGTAATCTACTTATTATGCACTTATGTGTGTGTGTGTGTGTGTATGTGTATGTGTTTGCGTGCAGTGATTTTTATATATATATGTAGGGAATTCTTTGTAGTTTGTGAATATGTAGTGGATTGTGTTTAGTGATTTGTGTGTGTGTGTGTGTGTATGTATATATATATATATAATAAATGTGTATATATATAATATATATATATATATATATAAATCTATATATATAAATGTGTATATGTATATATATATAAATGTGTATATGTATATATATATAAATGTGTATATGTATATCATCATCGTCGTCATCATCGTCGTTTAACGTCCGTTCTCCATGCTAGCATGGGTTGGACGGTTCGACCGGGGTTCTGGGAAGCCAGAAGGCTGCACCAGGCTCCAGTCTAATTTGGCAATGTTTCTACAGCTGGATGCCCTTCCTAACGCCAACCACTCCGTGAGTGTAGTGGGTGCTTTTTACGTGCCACCTGCACAGGTGCCAGGCGGGGCTGGCAACGGCCACGGTCAGATTGGTGTATTTTATGTGCCACCGGCACGGAAGCCAGTCGAGGCGGTGCTGGCATCGGCCACGAGTCGGATAGTGCTTTTTACGTACCACCAGACCAGGGATCCTGGCTGGTTCAATTCGATTCGATTTCAATTTCGCTTGCCCCAACATGTCTTCACAAGCAAAGGGGGTTGGCAAGGGTGCCTGTCGTACGGTCGCATTGGAGTATTTTACGTGCCACGGCCACGAGTCGGATAGTGCTTTACGTACCACCAGACCAGGGATACTGGCTGGTTCAATTCGATTTCGATTTCGCTTGCCCCAACATGTCTTCACAGCAAAGGGGATTGGCAAGGGTGCCTGTCGTACGGTCGCATTGGAGTATTTTACGTGCCACGGCCACGAGTCGGATAGTGCTTTACGTACCACCAGACCAGGGATCCTGGCTGGTTCAATTCGATTTCGATTTCGCTTGCCCCAACTGTCTTCACAAGCAAAGGGGGTTGGCATGGGTGCCTGTCGTACGGTCGCATTGGAGTATTTTACGTGCCACGGCCCCGAGTCGGATAGTGCTTTTTACGTACCACCAGGCCAGGGATCCTGGCTGGTTCAATTCGGTTTCGATTTCGATTTCGCTTGCCCCAACATGTCTTCGCAAGCATGGGGGGTTGGGATGGGTGTCTGTCGTCGGATGAGGTTCTATATCGACTTCGCTTGCCTCAACCGGTCTTTGTGTCCAAGGGAGGAAAGGCATTCATAAGTGGGCTGGGCTCACTTGTCCTGCCTGGTCTTCTCACGTACAGAATATTTCCAAAGGTCTCGGTCTCTGGTCATTTCCTCAGTGAGGCCTAAAGTTCGAAGGTCGTGCTTCACCACCTCGTCCCAGGTTTTCCTGGGTCTACCTCTTCCACGGGTTCCCTCAACTGCTAGGGATTGGCACTTTCTCACACACCTATCTTCATCCATTCTCGCCACATGACCATACCAGCGCAATCGTCTCTCTTGCACACCACAACTGATGCTTCTTAGGTACAACATTTCTCTCAAGGTGCTAACGCTCTGTCGAGTATGTACACTGACATTACACATCCATCGGAGCATACTGGCTTCATTCCTCACGAGCTTACGCATGTCCTCAGCAGTCACAGCCCATGTTTCGCTGCCATGTAGCATGGCTGTTCGTACACACGCATCATACAGTCTGCCTTTTACTCTGAGCGAGAGGCCTTTAGTCACCAGCAGAGGTAAGAGCTCCCTAAACTTTGCCCAGGCTATTCTTATTCTAGCAGTTACACTTTCAGCGCACCCACCCCCACTACTGACTTGGTCACCTAGATAACGGAAGCTATCAACTACTTCTAGTTTTTCCCCCTGGAAAGTGACGGAAGTTGTTTTCTGCAGATTTTCGGAGGTTAATGCTCCCGAGCATCTGCCACATACAAAAACTATCTTCCCAGTTAGCCTACCTTTGACATTGCTGCACCTCTTATGTGTCCATAGCTTACACTGGGTACATCTTATATATATATAATATATATATATATATATATAATGTGTATATGTATATATATATATAAATGTATATATATAAAGTGTATATATATATAATATATATATATATAAATGTGTATATATATATATATTATATAAAATGTGTATATATATATAAATGTGTATATGTATATATATATAAATGTGTATATGTATATATATAAATGTGTATATATATATATATATATAAATGTGTATATATATATAAATGTGTATATATATATATAAATGTGTATATATATATATAATATATATATATATAAATGTGTATATATATATATATATAATGTGTATATGTATATATATATAATGTGTATATATATAAATGTGTATATGTATATTATATATATAAATCTATATATATAAATGTGTATATGTATATATATATAAATGTGTATATGTATATATATATATAAATGTGTATATCATCATCGTCGTCATCATCGTCGTTTAACGTCCGTTCTCCATGCTAGCATGGGTTGGACGGTTCGACCGGGGTTCTGGGAAGCCAGAAGGCTGCACCAGGCTCCAGTCTAATCTGGCAATGTTTCTACAGCTGGATGCCCTTCCTAACGCCAACCACTCCGTGAGTGTAGTGGGTGCTTTTTACGTGCCACCTTCACAGGTGCCAGGCGGGGCTGGCAACGGCCACGGTCAGATTGGCGTATTTTATGTGCCACCGGCACGGAAGCCAGTCGAGGCGGTGCTGGCATCGGCCACGATTCAGATAGTGCTTTTTACGTACCACCAGACCAGGGATCCTGGTGGTTCAATTCGATTTCAATTTCGCTTGCCCCAACATGTCTTCACAAGCAAAGGGGGTTGGCAAGGGTGCCTGTCGTACGGTCGCATTGGAGTATTTTACGTGCCACGGCCACGAGTCGGATAGTGCTTTACGTACCACCAGACCAGGGATACTGGCTGGTTCAATTCGATTTCGATTTCGCTTGCCCCAACATGTCTTCACAAGCAAAGGGGATTGGCAAGGGTGCCTGTCGTACGGTCGCATTGGAGTATTTTACGTGCCACGGCCACGAGTCGGATAGTGCTTTACGTACCACCAGACCAGGGATCCTGGCTGGTTCAATTCGATTTCGATTTCGCTTGCCCCAACATGTCTTCACAAGCAAAGGGGGTTGGCATGGGTGCCTGTCGTACGGTCGCATTGGAGTATTTTACGTGCCACGGCCCCGAGTCGGATAGTGCTTTTTACGTACCACCAGGCCAGGGATCCTGGCTGGTTCAATTCGGTTTCGATTTCGATTTCGCTTGCCCCAACATGTCTTCGCAAGCATGGGGGGTTGGGATGGGTGTCTGTCGTCGGATGAGGTTCTATATCGACTTCGCTTGCCTCAACCGGTCTTTGTGTCCAAGGGAGGAAAGGCATTCATAAGTGGGCTGGGCTCACTTGTCCTGCCTGGTCTTCTCACGTACAGAATATTTCCAAAGGTCTCGGTCTCTGGTCATTTCCTCAGTGAGGCCTAAAGTTCGAAGGTCGTGCTTCACCACCTCGTCCCAGGTTTTCCTGGGTCTACCTCTTCCACGGGTTCCCTCAACTGCTAGGGATTGGCACTTTCTCACACACCTATCTTCATCCATTCTCGCCACATGACCATACCAGCGCAATCGTCTCTCTTGCACACCACAACTGATGCTTCTTAGGTACAACATTTCTCTCAAGGTGCTAACGCTCTGTCGAGTATGTACACTGACATTACACATCCATCGGAGCATACTGGCTTCATTCCTCACGAGCTTACGCATGTCCTCAGCAGTCACAGCCCATGTTTCGCTGCCATGTAGCATGGCTGTTCGTACACACGCATCATACAGTCTGCCTTTTACTCTGAGCGAGAGGCCTTTAGTCACCAGCAGAGGTAAGAGCTCCCTAAACTTTGCCCAGGCTATTCTTATTCTAGCAGTTACACTTTCAGCGCACCCACCCCCACTACTGACTTGGTCACCTAGATAACGGAAGCTATCAACTACTTCTAGTTTTTCCCCCTGGAAAGTGACGGAAGTTGTTTTCTGCAGATTTTCGGAGGTTAATGCTCCCGAGCATCTGCCACATACAAAAACTATCTTCCCAGTTAGCCTACCTTTGACATTGCTGCACCTCTTATGTGTCCATAGCTTACACTGGGTACATCTTATATATATATAAATGTATATATATAAATGTGTATATGTATATATATATATAAATGTATATATATATATAATATATATATATATATATATATAAATGTGTATATATATATATAATATAAATGTGTATATATATAAATGTGTATATGTATATATATATAAATGTGTATATGTATATATATAAATGTGTATATGTATATATATAAATGTGTATATATATATATATAAATGTGTATATATATATATATATATATATATATAAATGTGTATATATTATATATATATAATGTGTATATATAAATGTGTATATATAATGTGTATATGTATATATATATATATATATATATAAATGTGGAGTGAATTCGATGTAGTTGGATTTTATGTGGTGTGTGTGTAGAATAGTTTCTGTAATGTATCTGTATAGAGTGGTTTGTATTCAATATATACTTAAGGATGGTGTATGTATACTTGTGGGTGTTAGGGTCAGTGTAAAGGCAAATTTGCACTAACATACTGGAAATTCAGTCACCTAGAGGTATGCTATTGAAGAACTTTTAATGCCCGTTATTAATATCACCACTTTGTAATAGTTCCAACTTAGCGTTGAAGAAAGAATGCAGAAAATTTTTGCAGTGTTTGTGTGTGTTCCTGTTATACTCCTTTAATCCAAATTATATGCTTTTATCACTCTGCAGCTTTTCTCTTCTAATAATGATTCCTGGTTTACACTTTATAAGCCACAAGCATGTCTGTGCAGTTGAGAAGTTCTTTTTCCAACCCCATGGGCAAGTGTCTTCTACACTACAGAGTGTACTGGATGGGGGTTTTTCTTGTGTCACTATCCCTAGTGAAGATTTTTTTGTAACTTCATGACTAAGGCTCTAAAGTGACCCCTATATGCATGTATATTTTTATGGATATATGATTGGTGTTGGGAAGGGCATCCGCCATAGAAACCATGCCAAATCCAACTAGAATCAGGTGCAACTTGCCAGCTTTGCTCAAACCGTCCAACCCATGCCAGCATGAACAATGAATGTTAAATGATGTTAAATGATGATGATGTTTCTGAGTGGCTACTCCCAAGAGATCTATAAATATTTACTTTGTTTTTGGTTTCAGCTAAAAGGCGCTAATGCAAAACTCCGTAATTGCCTCTCTGAGATGGAGCAATCTTCTAAAGATGTGGATTTAGCTACTGCAAGGTTAGCAGCATTACAGGACTTAATGTCAAAGTCAGGAGGTAAAAAAAAAAAATCTTCTCTTTCAATATTTCTATTTTCTGGTTGTAATTTTGCTGTTATCTTGAAGAGATGAATGTTTTGCTTCCTATATTATTTGGATGTGTTCGAACATACTTAATTCCACTTTCTTGCAGGGCTATGGAATTGGAGTCGTGGAGTTTGAGCTGGTAGAAATGTACAGCGTCTTGCTAAATATAAATTGTTATATAATGCGTTAAAATTTCCAATTTCACAGATACTGATTTGATTAATCAGTTTTTTGTTTTATTTATATATTTATTCTGCTTGTGATAAATTTATGGTAATATAAAATAATTCAAAATAGTGGAATATGTTATATGAGGTGAGAATGAAGAGAGATTTAATGTTTTGGAGTGAGAAAAGAACACTGTAGACTGACTATTAGAATGTTAGGCTGTGAAATGTAAATGCTGAGAGGTTAAAGGCGTTTCTGGGGGCAAAAATGGTTGGAAAGGAGCATGTGTGTAAAGGTGTAGGTAGTATGGGGATAGTGGGAAATGAAAATGTTAGAGAAAAAGGACTAAATAACCACTTACTACATATATATATATATATATATATAGCACTCTGGAGCCTACCCAGCTGTATTTATAGCACAGAATCAATCATCTTGCTACAGTCAAAAATTGTGAAGCATGACTGTCAACACTACTACATGAACCCGAAGATTGCAGAATTCAATGCATGAAAGTACTAGTTCAATCAGAATGAATATTTAACATTCTACTATTTCATTTTATTTTATTCAATTATAATATATTATCTTATAATATATCATTATAAGATTGTAAATAAAACGTGAAAATCAGACAAGGTTGGAATTCTTTTTATTAATATATTCTTCTATACACAATCACACACACCCATATATATATATTCTATATTCCTATTGTGTATATGCCAACATGTCTGGAAAGCAACAAACAAAATTAACAGAATCAGAAAGAATTCTAATGGAAATTTCATCGAAATTATCAACACTCATCACGATGATTGACACACAATCCTCTATTTTAAAGGAAATAGAAAAACAGTCTACAGACGGAAAACTTGGAAATGAACACATAAACTCTGAAATTAAGAATTTAGCTGAAATGATACCAACAATTATAAAATCTACAAGAGAAAGCCTACCACAACCTCCTTGGATGTCAGAAATAAACGAAAGAAATCTGGAAAAAGAGGCACACCGAAAAAGAGAAGAGATACAGAAGACATGGAAAAAACTCCTTAACATAAGAAAACAAAACTTCTGGAAGGCATATAAATGCGAAAAATATGCTGAAATACATTCGAAATGGATATCTTTAGCGGCACCCATACTTCCTCGGAAGTACCTAATTAAAGAAATTGCAGGAGAACCAGAGGAAGAAACTAAACTTCGATGGGACCTTAGTTTGATAAAATTCAGGACCGACATCTCCATTACCCTGTCTAAACAATCCCGCTACAAAGCCAAATACGAAGCTATCGATGATCAAATCAGAGATGAAATATCCAAACTAACGACCGGCAATATAGCAGAAAAAATGCGAGAACTATGGATCAGAGATATCTCAAAAGAAGAAAGCAGATCAAGAAAGTTTTGGCAGCGGAAACAATTATTTCTCGACAAATATGCTACAAACTACGGTAAAGACAACAGAGCTCCGAGAAATAGCATTAAAAGTGGACAACCTCACCAACGCAACATACACCAGAACACGTGGCAACATGAACACCTGTTTCACCACGAATCGAAGACGAACTACGGTAAGAACTCTTCCCATTTTGTATGCAAACACCCCAATGCACACAACAGGAACAAAAAGCACAAACAAAATAGATATTGTTTTGAACAGACCATTAGCAGTAGAAATAACAGATCATTTTCAAGACCTCAACAGAGATTACCCACAAGAAACTGGACAAAAAACCGATCTAGATCTAGAAGTAAACCCAAATCATTTCTCCAGGTGGTTAAAAACAATGCTAACAAGAAATTGAAAAGTAGCATACATAATACCAAAAACAAGACAGAAAACATAACGAAACCAAGTAAAGTACCACAACCAAACGCAAAATTCATCAAGCAAACATCAACAGGAATATAAATCATAACCAGAAAAAAATCCATTTTTTTACGTCAGGACAACAAACACCGGAGAAAGAAAAAATCCAAGAGGAAACATACCCCAAACAACTGAACGTATAGATCCTAAAATAATTAATTTATCAAAAAGAGATTTTGACAATGATGAAATCCAACTTCTGTCAAAAGGACTGAAATTCACACCTACACCAACAGCCAACCACCAAGAATTAAAGGAGGATATCCAAAAATTCTGTCGAAAATTACGACTTGTAGAATTCTTCGCTAACAAAAGTAATGAGATTGATGAATCCCTAGTAAGGAATAAATCAAATTTCACCCCACCAAAAGGAAGAAATAACTACCTTGACCAATACATTGATATCCTGTCTAAATTTCCCCTTAGACGCAATACCAATGTTAGGCCAAACATTAGCAAATCAGAGATGTCTGCATGTAAACGTATACAAAACGATCAAACAATAATAATTAAACAAGCAGATAAAGGTGGTGCAATTGTTATTATGGATACCGAATACTATAAGGATTTGGTTGAAGACCAACTGAAGGATACAACCTTCTATTGTGAAATACCCGCAAATATAGACCACCACATCATGAAAAAGATCAACAACCTGATTTCAACACACCACAACTCACTTACGGATAATGAAAAAGACTACATCACCAATTTTGAACCAAAACCCAGCAACTTCTACGGCTTACCAAAAATACACAAATCAAAAAACATTCAACAGGCAGTAAAAGAACAAGAAAGTGAGTACATAAAATTATTACATCCAAAAGACCTAAAACTTAGACCTATTATAGCTGGTCCAGCATGCCCTACACACCGTCTAAGCAATTTTATTGACATTGTTTTGAAACCACTATGTACTTACATACCAAGTTTCATCAGGGATGACATCGACTTCCTGTCCCATCTTCCAAAACAACAGAAACAAATTCAGTTTTACTAAGTTTTGATGTGGTAAGCCTCTACACCAATATTCCACACGATTTAGGAATAAAGGCGATTAAATACTGGTTAGAAAAACATAGAGAAGTGATTCCCAGCAGATTCACAGTGCCATTTATATTAGACACAGTCAAGCTTATTCTAGAAAATAACACATTCTTCTTCAATGGAAAGAATTACATCCAAATTAGAGGCACGGCGATGGGAACGAGGTTTGCTCCCGTTTACGCCAACTCTGTAATGGGATACTTAGAAGAACAACTCTACCAAGAGGTGGAGGTAAACTATGGCACTGGGTTTAGAAAGTATATTGAAAAGGCATGGAAGAGATACCTAGACGACTGTTTCATAATCTGGACAGAATCTCTAAATACTCTGGAAGAGTTCAATATCCTCCTGAACAACCTACACCCATCTCTCCAATTTACAAAGGAGATGAGTAGTACCAAATTACCATTCCTGGATATAATGGTAATTAAAAAAGACACCACCATCACCACAGATATATACTATAAACACACAGACACACATCAATACCTAAATTTTAAGTCGTGCCATCCACCACATACAAAACGTAACATCCCATACTGCCTAGCCAGAAGAATTTGTACTATTGTAGAAGATGCAAATATCAGGAACAAACGCCTAATAGAACTAAGAGAATTTTTGCTCAAACAAAAATACCCATCTCTACTTATAGAAAATGGCATACAGCGGGCTATAAAAATACCTATACAACAACTTAGGACAACCCAAGGAAGAGGAAAACAAGAACAAGTCATACCATTCATAGTGACACACAACCCATGTCACCAGAATATCTTCAACATTGCCAAAGCAAACCTACCAATCATTGCCCAAAGTAATGAATTAAAAGACATAATCACGGATCGAGCTATGGTGCTTAGTAAAAGACAGCCTAAAAACTTGAAAACATTACTAACAAAGGCAAAATTTGACCTCAGCAACAAAGACCAAACATTCACGGTATCTAAATGCAATGATAGCCGATGTGGCACATGCCAATTCATACATACCGGTCAATATATAAACACAAAAACCGGGAAAATATTCACAAACGCGAATATGAACTGCAAAAGCAGAAATTTAATTTACTGCATCAAATGCCCAAATTGTGAAGAAATATATGTAGGTCAGACGGGAAACGCACTATTAGAACGCTCACGTGTACACCGGCAACAGATTAGAGACCCAGAGGTCCGTCAGATACCTTTGAGTAACCACCTAGCAACATGTGGTCGGAAAATATATATAATATTTCCATTCTACAAATTACACAGCCCAAGTGAAATCGAGAGGAAAATCAGAGAAAAGAATTTTATTGATAAATTCGAACCCAAGCTAAATAAGCAATAATAATAATAATAATACTTAGAGGTATTACTTCCACTGCTACGACCATGACCACTAACAACAACAACAATACTAAAGGTGATCAAGACGAAGATAGCAGGAAAATTATCTTATTTAGGGTTAAAAGTTCTATTGCCACCACCATCACCACTAGCAACAATAATTAAGGTGCTGACAATGATGATGATGACAATTGAAATATAAAAATATAAAAATCTCTGACAAAGGATATTTACAACATTTCTAAAAATAACCCAACAATTGCTGCTTCGGCCAGGGTCAAGATACAGGACTCTTGACATGTCCAACAAAGCGTGATGCCTAAACCAATCAGCTCAACCAACCAATCAGCTTAAGTAATTGAGTGATACTACACACTGATTGGTCAGAATACAGTTTGCAAAACCTAGCACTCTGGAGCCTACCCAGCTGTATTTATAGCACAGAATCAATCATCTTGCTACAGTCAAAAATTGTGAAGCATGACTGTCAACACTACTACATGAACCCGAAGATTGCAGAATTCAATGCATGAAAGTACTAGTTCAATCAGAATGAATATTTAACATTCTACTATTTCATTTTATTTTATTCAATTATAATATATTATCTTATAATATATCATTATAAGATTGTAAATAAAACGTGAAAATCAGACAAGGTTGGAATTCTTTTTATTAATATATATATATATATATATATTTTTTTTTTAATCCAAACGGGAAACAAAAAAACAACAACAATGGAACAATTACAGTATTATTATTAATAGGCGCTCAGGAAAAGGAAGCATATATATATATATATATATATACACACACACAACATATGTATGTACGTACTAAAAGTGTTGATTATTAACCCTTTCGTTACTGTATTTATTTTGAGATGCTTTGTGTTTCTTTCAATTACTTTAAATATAACAAAGAATTTAGTAAAATAACTTGGTTATCATTAAGCTGGTGTTAGGAACATAAATTGTGACTAAGGTTTGGTGGAAGATTTTAATTCAAAACTTATGTAAACAAGACATAGGCACAGGAGTGGCTGTGTGGTAAGTAGCTTGTTTACCGACCACATGGTTCCGGGTTCAGTCCCACTGTGTGGCACCTTGGGCAAATGTCTTCTACTATAGCCTCGGGCCAACCAAAGCCTTGTGAGTGGATTTGGTAGACGGAAACTGAAAGAAGCCTGTTGTATATATATATATGTGTGTATGTGTTTGTGTGTCTGTGTTTGTCCCCCCTAGCATTGTTTGACAACCGATGCTGGTGTGTTTATGTCCCCGTTACTTAGCGGTTCGGCAAAAGAGACCAATAGAATAAGTACTGGGCTTACAAAAGAATAAGTCCCTGGGTCGAGTTGCTCGATTAAAGGCGGTGCTCCAGCATGGCCGCAGTCAAATGACTGAAACAAGTAAAAGAGAAAGACATACTCAGTCAGAGCCGGTTTCAGCTGGGTTGGTAATGAAAGGGTTAATTGAGCTCCTGATACTTTTAAACTTGTTCTTAGAAGCTAACATAATCTGGTTTTATTGTTCTCTACAACAGTGCTCTGCAACTGGTATGCCACGGCACTCTGGTGTGCCATGAGCTGATGCTAGGTGTGCCACAGTAACCTGAATCTAATTTTTTTCCCCTTATACTTTTGGCTATATCTTTATTTCAGGTTTGCTGCTGAATTTTGAAAAGTATGTAAGAAGCCTGTCGTATATATGTATATATATATATATATATATATATATGTATATATATATATATGTGTGTGTGTGTGTGTTTGTGTGTCTGTGTTTGTCCCCCCTAGCATTGCTTGACAACCGATGCTGGTGTGTTTACGTCCCCGTCACTTAGCGGCTCGGCAAAAAAGAGACCGATAGAATAAGTACTGGGCTTACAAAGAATAAGTCCCGGGGTCGATTTGCTCGACCTAAGGCAGTGCTCCAGCATGGCCGCAGTCAAATGACTGAAACAAGCAAAAGAGTAAAAGAAAAAAGAGAAAGTGTATTGCAAGTGTAAAAAAAAAGGTTGCAGAGCCCTGCTCTACAGTAATAGTTGGTCTCTGGTGTATGCTTTCATTGGTTATTGCTCTTCTGGTGCAATAAAACCTTTCAATTTTAGATTTCTTTCTCTCTTCCAGAGGTGGTGATTCCTCATTTTTTCACCGATGTTATATTAGTTTCTGCATTCTACAGACATTCATTGAAACCAATTCTTTTGTACCTTTTATATCATAATAATTGTTTCACAGTCCACTCTGACATGGGCTGGGTGTAATTTGTTGGGGTCAGAAACCTTTCCTGTTTGCCAACCCTGACCGGTTTCCAACTAAGGTAATATTTCCTCAAGACCAGGCTTATTTTCATGGAACGTAGCAAAGGACACTGTTTGTATGCATTGACATTCACAACAATGATGGCTATGAAGGCAAGAAATACATGCAAGTTATAGTTAGGGAGTTTAAACATAAGACAGATTATTTGGGCCAGAGATGGCTGGTTTAAATGTTAAAGGGTCTTTGGCCGAAATAGTTTGGCTTGGAGGTCAGTGATGTGCCTGTTGCTCTCACCTTGGAGATGGTGAGATAGATACCATTAAAACTGGCTGTTTCTGGCCAAAATATTTATGTCCAAATTCACCAGGCCTGGCCTCATGCACCAACCCTTCATTATTCTAAAAATTAGGTTAGCTCATTAAAATCTCAAACCTACGAAATAATGCATAATTAATTCAAAACAATGAACAAAAAAGCATCAGTTTTGACAGAATAATGTGGAAGGGTTTATTTTCCTCTTAAGCAGCTGGGTAAGAAAGAAAAATTAGAGAAGTGTGTATCTAGCATGCTGACGGGAGTCAACACAGAATTAACCAGTTTTAAAGAACAATGGCCACTGTAATATCTGAAGCAACAACAGTGAGAAAAACCTCTTGTCTCTGGGTTAGTTGTTGGAGTGTGTTAATGAGTGGTTGTGGGGCCATTAGTTAACTTCAATCTATGTCACTAAATTCTCAGACAATATACTAAAGTTAACTCAGTCAGTGAGTGGCTGTGCGGTAAGTAGCTTGCTAACCAACCACATGGTTGCGGGTTCAGTCCCACTGCGTGGCATCTTGGGCAAGTGTCTTCTGCTATAGCCCCGGGCCGACCAATGCCTTGTGTGTGGATTTGGTAGACGGAAACTGAAAGAAGCCTGTCGTATATATGTATATATATATGTGTGTCTGTGTTTGTCCCCCTAGCATTGCTTGACAACCGATGCTGGTGTGTTTACGTCCCTGTCACTTAGCGGTTCGGCAAAAGAGACCGATAGAATAAGTACTGGGCTTACAAAGAATAAGTCCTGGAGTCGATTTGCTCGACTAAAGGCGGTGCTCCAGTATGGCCGCAGTCAAATGACTGAAAACAAGTAAAATAGAGTAAAGAGTGATACCACCTGCTCTGCCAATATGTGACCAAGTGCCAATATGAAAGCTTGTTGCTGTCATTGCTTTATAAGCAGTAGTGCAGTAGATTGTTGGAAAGTTTTATTTCAGTTTTATTCATTTGCATCCTGATCTTAGTGAGGCCTGCATTGTCTTTCATCTGTCCTAGACCCTATTAATGTAGTAATAATGCTCTTTTCTCCTATCCTTGATTCAGGACTGTAGAAACCTATGTATCTGATATCTAGATTTATGGAATCACCGACTCCAGCTCTAACACTAATCCCTCTTTTATAGTAAGACTTTATCATACATTCAAAATAATTAAATGCACATAACATATATAGATATGGAGGCACGTGGAATGGTGGTTAGGGTCTCAGCATCATGATCGCAAGATTGTGGTTTCGATTCCTGGACCGGGTGACGTGTTGTGTTCTTGAGCAAAACACTTCATTTCACGTTGCTCCAGTCCACTCAGCTGGCAAAAATAAGTAACGCTGCGATGAACTGGCGTCTCGTCCAGCTAGAGAACACATACGCCATTGAAACCTGGAAACCGGGCCCATGAGCCTGGCTAGGCTTTAAAAAGGGCGCATTTATTTTTATTTTTAACATATCTGGATAATGTGAAACATCAGGCTACCTATTCTATATCCTCAGCTTCACTTCTTCCATCAACAAGTTCTGCCCATTGACAAAATCATGAAAATGTTAGCAACACATTTCCATCTGTTGGGATTAATATGTCCATTAGGTGAAATAGGATTTCCTGCTGGTCCTTGACAATAATATCTCCTTGATTAGCCTTGATTTCCCCGTCTGTGTACTGGCGTATCCTAGAGTAGTGCCCCGCAACCTCTTTTCACTTGTGGTAACTTTTTCAAAATTCAGGTTACACTGCAGCCCATCTAGCCTCATCTTGTGGCACACCAGTTTTTTCCCAGCATCCCAGTTGTGGAGCACTGTCCTAGAGTAGGATTACTTTGCCATTCTTGGAAGCCTTTCTTCGGACGTGTCTGTGCAGTTTCTGTTCTGTTGGTATTTCATTACTTCCAGTGTTAGTCTCAATTCTGTCTTGTCTGTAGATAAACTCCTTGTTGGATACAACTGAGCAGCCAGAGATATGTGGTTAATTGTTTCTTCTCCATCTTTTCATATTCTGCAGTTTCTGCTTAATTATATTGTTTCTGATGTGGAGGCTTTGGTCCTGTGCAGTGATCAAAAACCCTCAGCTCTCTGCTTTGAGTCTCATGCTTCTCATATCCAAATCATCATTATCATTAAGCCTGCATGGGTCTTTTTTGCATTTTTTTTTTTTTACTTTCAGTCAATGGACTTCTTTGGCACTGCCTTAAATTTTAGTCAAATGATGACTCCCACCCCATACTTTTTTTTTCTGAAAACCTAGTACTTATTTTATTGGTCTCTTTTGCCGAACTATAAACTCAACAACACCGGTTGTCAAGTGGTGTTTTGGGGCGATACACACATGTAGGGCTTCTTTCAGTTTCCGTCTACCAAATCCGCTTACAAAGCTCAAGGCGCTATGGTTGGGGATCAAGCTTCTTACCACACAGCCTCACCTGTACCTTCAGGATCGAACAGAATCAGTTGTAGATTTTCTATGACCCTCCCTGATGTTAGCGCTCATCTACTTTCAAGTAATGCAAACTTTTCATCTTGGCTGCACATGTCTCCATGAAAGATTGGAAAGCAACATTGACTGTATTGGGTCATCCCATAAATAATGCAGTTTTTTTTCAATTGCATGAACTAAAAGTCAGAGGGGCATGGGATAAACCACCTGCATTGACTTGCTATAAAAGCATGTAGTAATTTTACCTTGTACTTATTCCTAGTGCAAGTTTTGAAGAGTGCAGTTCGATTTTAAGTTATTTTTTCAAAGCTATAATGAAAGTGACAATATTCAGCTTATTTTGCTTTATGAGTTCAATAAAGGCAACATCACAATGGAAAGTGTGAGAAATATTAATGCAGTATATGGGGATCGGACAATAAGCATAAGTCAGTGTCAACGGTGGTTCCAGAAATTCTGAGCCAGAAACTGCAGCCTAAATGATGAGCCTCGCCCTGGAAGATCTGTAGAACTTGACGAGGATGTCTTGCAAACCCAGTGGAACAAAATCCCATCATAACTATTGAGGAACTAGGAGAGAAGCATGGATTTGGTCATTAAACCATTCATCAACACCTGCGTACCATCGGAAAAGTCAGCAAATTGGGTCAGTGAGTTCCTCAAACTTTTGAGTCTAATGCATGCAGAGTAAATGTGTGTTCTTTGTTCTCATGTCTCTCAAATGGACTTTTTTTGACCAAATAATGACTGGTGATGAGAAATGAGTTCTTTATAAAAAGTGCTGAAGACAGTGCATAAGAAAAGGAGAAACACTGGCACCTCATGCTAAATAAGGTCTTCACTCGTGTAAGGTGTTACTTGTTTGGTGGGATATGAAAGGTTTGGTCCACTTTTAAACCCACTTTTGAACTTTTAAACCCAAACCAAACGATAACAAAGGAGATCTTCTGCGAGCAGCTTGAGTGGCTTTAGTCAGCACTAGAAGAAAAACGACCATCTTTGGTTTCAAGACGAAAGGTGTTCTTCCATCAGGAAAATGCTCGGCTATATACAGTGAGGATGATATTTTAAAGGCTGGAGCAATTGAATGGGAAGCAATGCACCACCCCCATATCTGCTGGACATTGCCCCCATTTGATTATCATTTATTGTTGTCTCCACAATCATTTGGGTGAGTGGCTGTGGTAAGTAGCTTGCTAACCAACCACATGGTTCCGGGTTCAGTCCCACTGCGTGGCATCTTGGGCAAGTGTCTTCTACTATAGCCTCGGGCCAACCAAAGCCTTGTGAGTGGATTTGGTAGACGGAAACTGAAAGAAGCCTGTCGTATATATGTATCATCATCATCGTTTAACGTCCGTTTTCCGCGCTAGCACGGGTTGGACGGTTTCGACCGGGGTCTGGGGAGCTAGGGACTGCCCCAGGCTCCAGTCTAGTCTGGCAGTGTTTCTACAGCTGGATGCCCTTCCTAACGCCAACCACTCCGCGAGTGTAGTGGGTGTTTTTTACGTGCCACCTGCACAGGTGCCAGAGGGGTCTGGCATCGGCCACGTTCGGATGGTGCTTTTATGTGGGGGGGGGGGGAATATAGGGGAGCACCAGTGGGGAGGGGTGGTTCAGAGAAATGATGACAGGTTCTAGGCAAGTAGAACGTAGGATAATCAAGAGAGGGTAATGCATGGTGAAATAGCGTATTGAAGAGGGGGGTTCGAAGAGTAGACACCTATAATGGTGGTGGGAGAAGCGACATCCGGTATAGATGGAGCAAAAATATAGAGATATCCGGTATTGGTGGTGGGGGTGGGCAAGGGCGGGTGCACCGGGAATATGACGGGCTGGCTTAAAAATGCTCTTAGCAAAGGAAGAGGGGGAATGGCAGACAACGTAAAAGAGGGAGAGAGAGAAGGGAAATAGTGGAACCCCGCGAAAATGGGCCGCCATTGAAAAAAACCCCTGTATGGAGAAATAATATGCAATACAAGGCGAAGCTGAAAATAGTAATAATATAATAATAATACTACTAATAATAATAAGCCAATTTTCGACCGAGGATCAAAGGGACAATACTAATACTACTAATAATAGTAATAATAATAAATAATAAACAGCTCAACCACAACATTAGATTAGAAAGACTCTCTTATCTTGGGAACATTTCGTTCTTCGGCCTGACACGGGAATATGACGGGCTGGCTTAAAAATGCTCTTAGCAAAGGAAGAGGGGGGATGGCAGACAACGTAAAAGAGGGAGAGAGAGAAGGGAAATAGTGGAACCCCGCGAAAATGGGCCGCCATTGAAAAAAACCCCTGTATGGAGAAATAATATGCAATACAAGGCGAAGCTGAAAATAGTAATAATAATAATAATAATATACTAATAATAATAATAAGCAAATTTTCGACCGAGGATCAAAGGGACAATACTAATACTACTAATAATAGTAATAATAATAAATAATAAACAGCTCAACCAAACATTAGATTAGAAAGACTCTCTTATCTTGGGAACATTTCGTTCTTCGGCCTGACACGGGAATATGACGGGCTGGCTTAAAAATGCTCTAGCAAAGGAAGAGGGGGGATGGCAGACAACGTAAAAGAGGGAGAGAGAGAAGGAAAATAGTGGAACCCCGCGAAAATGGGCCGCCATTGAAAAAAACCCCTGTATGGAGAAATAATATGCAATACAAGGCGAAGCTGAAAATAGTAATAATAATAATAATAATAATACTAATAATAATAATAAGCAAATTTTCGACCGAGGATCAAAGGGACAATACTAATACTACTAATAATAGTAATAATAATAAATAATAAACAGCTCAACCACAACATTAGATTAGAAAGACTCTCTTATCTTGGGAACATTTCGTTCTTCGGCCTGACACGGGAATATGACGGGCTGGCTTAAAAATGCTCTTAGCAAAGGAAGAGGGGGGATGGCAGACAACGTAAAAGAGGGAGAGAGAGAAGGGAAATAGTGGAACCCCGCGAAAATGGGCCGCCATTGAAAAAAACCCCTGTATGGAGAAATAATATGCAATACAAGGCGAAGCTGAAAATAGTAATAATAATAATAATAATAATACTAATAATAATAATAATAAGCAAATTTTCGACCGAGGATCAAAGGGACAATACTAATACTACTAATAATAGTAATAATAATAAATAATAAACAGCTCAACCACAACATTAGATTAGAAAGACTCTCTTATCTTGGGAACATTTCGTTCTTCGGCCTGACACGGAATATGACGGGCTGGCTTAAAAATGCTCTTAGCAAAGAAGAGGGGGGATGGCAGACAACGTAATAGAGGGAGAGAGAGAAGGGAAATAGTGGACCCCGCGAAAATGGGCCGCCATTGAAAAAAACCCCTGTATGGAGAAATAATATGCAATACAAGGCGAAGCTGAAAATAGTAATAATAATAATAATATATATATGTGTGTCTGTGTTTGTCCCCCTAGCTTGCTTGACAACCGATGCTGGGGTGTGTTTACGTCCCCATCACTTAGCGGTTCTGCAAAAAGAGACCGATAGAATAAGTACTTGGCTTACAAAGAATAAGTCCTGGGGTCGAGTTGCTTGATTAAAGGCAGTGCTCCAGCATGGCCGCAGTCAAATGACTGAAACAAGTAAAAGAGAGAGAAAGGTCAGAACAGTATTGGAGAAGTATTTTTCGTCACGGAAATTTGGAATTGGAAGAGGGGTCTAGCAAGTCTACCAGATAAGATGGGAGAGTGTTGTAGAAAACGGAGGAGTGTATATTTTAGATTAAAAAGACTTCATCTCAGTTTTGATAAATGTATTAAAAGAATTGCATTATTTATGGGATGATCCAATATTATGGTGACGCTTGTTTACTGCTGTCGCAGGTTGTCAAGACAAAGGCACACACTGGCACACGCCCAGACAGTGGATTTCTTTAGGTTACCATCTGTTAGACCTATTCAGAATGCTTTGATCAATCTAGGTATGTAGTAGATGATTGGCTTGGGTGCCACATGCAGGGGCTAAGCCCAAAACCACATGGTTCGCAAGCACACAGCCATGCTTGTGCTTAACCCTTTAGTGTTCAGATTAATCTGTTAAATGTAATACTTTTATCAATTGTATTGTTTTGAATTAATCATACATTATCTTAGTTTTGTAGTTTCAATGGTGTGATAGTTTATTCTTAGAATGTCAATGTAGGTTAGGTGTGAGGGGCTGGATATGGCCAGTTTGAATGTAAAACATGTAGGATATTTGGGCCGGATATGGCCGGCTTAAACACCAAAGGGTTAAGTCATTATAAAAATGTTTTAAAGTTGTTTTCTCTTTTCCTTTTGTTTTTTAATTTATAAAACTTTTCTTTTTTGTTGGTCCCTTTTTTTTTGTTTACAAGTAAATGGGAAGACTTACACGTTTTTATTTCTTTGTGGTTTTCAGTTTCGCACCCTCATGAGAGCTTGCAGTTAACATACGAGAACATAGAGAAAGGAAAGAAACTGATTGAGAAATTAGTTCAAGAATCCGAAGAAATGGCTAATCCTAGTAAGTAGTTTGGCTTATAAATTCTGAATTCATAAATTTGTTGAGACATTTGAAGTGCCGGTGGCACGTAAAAGCACCATCCGTTCGTGGCTGTTGCCAGCCTCGCCTGGCCCCTGTGCTGGTGGCACGTAAAAGCACCATCCGTTCGTGGCTGTTGCCAGCCTCGCCTGGCCCCCGTGCCGGTGGCACGTAAAAAGCACCATCCGATTGTGGCCATTGCCAGCCTCGCCTGGCCCCCGTGCTGGTGGCACGTAAAAAGCACCATCCGTCCGTGGCCGTTTGCCAGCTTTGTCTGGCACCTGTGCGGGTGGCACGTAAAAAGCACCCACTACACTCACGGAGTGGTTGGCGTTAGGAAGGGCATCCAGCTGTAGAAACACTGCCAGATCAGACTGGGCCTGATGCAGCCTTCTGGCTTCACAGACCCCAGTTGAACCGTTCAACCCATGCTAGCATGGAAAGCGGACGCTAAATGATGATGATGATTTGAAGTATGAATCTTTTGGTGATGAAGGGTCTTTTTATTATTATTTACATCTGAACTTTGCCTCAATCAGTTTGATATCTGACTGTTGTAGGTTTGCTAATGTAAAGAAATGCAAAATTCAGTACATAGTGTGTAAATATATGCATGTATGTATACATATATTCATGTGTGCATGTATATGCATATGGACATATACATGAATGTTGAAGAGAAATGCAAGTGGGTGCTGACAAGTTCCTGTCTTTGGGTAAAAGAAAATACAAGAGGATCAGTTAATTATGACTTTATTCAACATATTCCCGTCTCAGATTCACACTTATTGCAGCAGTCCTTCAGTTATTTCTAAGCCCTGTAAAAGAACTCAGGTCAGTCCTCCAGCCAGGCCCTTCACAATACCCTTAAAACCAGGAACATTACAGAACCCTTTCGTATATGTAAGCTAGAAGGGGACTAGTTTTCTGCCTTTCAGTTTAAAAGGTGGATGAGATTTAATACAGTAGCAAATCACCCACACGCACATACAATGCTTTCTCTCATTCTCCCTTTCTCTTTTTCTCTGACATTCTCCCTTCCTCTCCACTTTCCCACTGTCTCCACTCAACCTCTCTCTCCGCGCTCTCCCTCTCTCTCCGCACTCTCGCTCTCTCCACTCAACCTCTCTTTGCTCTCTCCACTCAACCTCTCTTTGCTCTCTCCACTCTCCCTCTCTTTGCTCTCTCTGCTCTCCCTAGTTTAAGGATGATGAATTGAAAGACCTATGTTTCCAGAAGTGAATTATGAAACCCCCAAAATTCCTCTCGGCACATGACTGATGCTCCACCACTACTTCTACTTGTGATCAGAGATGCTTTTTTGTTGCCCATCTTTGCCACCAAGGCAAAAACATGTACGTGATAACACTTCCAATCAGTTCAGATCAAAAGCCTTGAGAGCTACTACACGGTACTGTATCAGGGCATTTACTATTGTTAAGGCGGCGAGCTGGCAGAATCGTTAGCATGCTGGACGAAATGCTTAGTGGTATTTTGCCTGTCGCTACATTCTGAGTTCAAATTCTGCCGAGGCCAATTTTGTCTTTCTTCCTTTTGGGGTCAGTGAAATAAGTACCGGTTACGTACGAGGATCGATGTAATTGACTAGTCCACTCCCCCCAAATTTCAGGCCTTGTGCCTATAGTTAGAATAATAATTACTATTACTAAAGAGATGAAATAAATGCATTCCTTTTGGGAAACCTCCATTCCCCCTCAGAAGTAATATAGCCAGTGATTCGGATCTTGGTCCCAGAATCACATAAATGCTACATGTGTGTGAATTTGTGTCTGTTCTTGGGTTTAATTGTAGAGTGAGCTTTCTCTTCTTCCCTTACTGACAATGAATTCACTTCCAGACACTGCTCTGTTAGCAGAATGTGTGTTCTTCATAATCAGATTCTATTCCTGTCTTCTTCCAATCATTCTGAAACCTGCTTTAGTGGCAGATATTTGTGTTTTTTCTTATAGAAACTGTGTCATCCACCCAAACTAACTGACTTCTGCTAACGACATTACTATGGAACTTGCTATTTCATAGTCGTCAACACATCTGTTGAAGTAACAATTAGAAGCAAAGAGATATGAAGAAAAGCATAAGCCAAGTATTTGTCTAATTGGTAAAGATGGAGCCATCCATTATTGAATTTCTTTAGCAAGATGTGCTGTAAATATAATTCCTAATTGAAGGCATGTGACGAGAGGCAGTTAAAAACATTTAGCTTATTAATAATGAAAGGAAAAAAAAAACAAAGACAGTTTACAAACTATCTCTTATGCTTTAATATTACCAAATTTACAGAAGTGTCTGTGGGTGTGATATGGAAAATTGCTTCAGTTTTTATGAAGAAAAGTTGATAAAAATTACAAATAAATATTACTAAAAAAATACTTTTTCCACATTGACAAAAGCAAGCGTCTTCTGTATTATTATCTCTACATGAGATTATTAACATATTTATTTTTAATGTAAATCACTGCCTTTGTTAGATTGTGTACTTTTGTCCTTGGGTAGCAGCTGTTATTGAGATGGATGAGGACAGCTGTGTAAAGAAGTGCTCATCTCTGGAGGGAACCTGTGATGAGGTCTTTTGCCCAAAGCCAGGAACTTTTCAGCATCCACTTGCATTTCTCTTCAACATTCATGTGGCTGTGTGGTAAGTAGCTTGGTTCCGGGTTCAGTTCCACTGCGTGGCATCTTGGGCAAGTGTCTTCTGCTATAGCCTTGGGCCGACCAATGCCTTGTGAGTGGATTTGGTAGACGGAAACTGAAAGAAGCCTGTCGTTTATATGTATATATATATATGTGGGTGTGTGTGTGTATGTTTGTGTGTCTGCGTTTGTCCCCCTAGCATTGCTTGACAACCGATGCTGGTGTGTTTACGTCCCCGTCACTTAGCGGTTCGGCAAAAGAGACCGATAGAATAAGTACTGGGCTTACAAAGAATAAGTCCCGGGGTCGATTTGCTCGACTAACGGCGGTGCTCCAGCATGGCCGCAGTCCAATGACTGAAACAAGTAAAAGAGTATATGCATATGCTTGCACATATACATGCATACATCTTTACATACATGCATTCTATTCATAGATATGCATTATTTATGGGATAATCCAATATTATGGTGACGCTTGTTTACTGCCGTCACAGGTTGTCAAGGCAGACGCACACTGGCACACACCCAGAATATTTACCTGTAGAAAGCATTAAAAATTGCTTTGCTTTCGTTACATTTTTTCAAGCCCCCAAAGAATCCCTCTCAACACATGGCTGTGATGTCCCCCACTACTCCTGCCCATGATTAGAGGTGCACATATTGTCACTCACTGAGAGACATGCACAAGTGGTTAAAGTCAAACAAACTGACAAAGCAAATTTGTGTCATTGAGCAGAATAGTTACTGTACATCTGCTTCAGCAACTCAGCACTGAATCTGTCTGAAATGTAATGGAAAATAGGTTTGGTTCAAAACATTGATGTCACCAAGTCACAAAAGCAACGTTTGAAAGGGAATAGTAGTCGTTTCCTTTGAATGCTTGGAGAAAAGCAAATAAATAGCGCTTCCTAACTAGAGATATGAAAAAATTAAAATTTAGCTAGTGTTGTAGGAGTGGCTGTGTGGTAAGTAGCTTACTTACGAACCACATGGTTCCGGGTTCAGTCCCACTGCGTGGAACCTTGGGCAAGTGTCTTCTACTATAGCTTTGGGCCGACCAAAGCCTTGTGAGTGGATTTGGTAGATGGAAACTGAAAGAAGCCCGTTGTATATATGTATGTGTGTGTATATATCTTCGTGTGTCTGTATTTGTCCCCCCCGACATCACTTGACAACCGATGCTGGTGTGTTTATGTCCCCGTAACTTAGCGGTTCTGCAAAAGAGACCGATACAATAAGTACTAGGCTTACAAAGAATAAGTCCTGGGGTTGATTTGCTCGACTGAAGGCAGTGCTCCAGCATGGCCACAGTCAAATGACTGAAACAAATAAAAAAGTAAGAGTAAAGAGAGTTGTGTATCCATGTTATAAGTGCTTGGACACAATGTATCTCTGCAGACATAACCTATAAATGTATTCGTGTGAGCATGTATATCTACTTATATGCAGTTTGATCCAGCCTGACCGAACTTCCTTTTCCTCCTCTCTTGGATCCTCATCTCAATTGGAACTTTATACTTCTTGGACTCTACAATCATGGTTGTTGATTTGTATATACTTATCATCGTTCATCGTTTAGCATCCGCTTTCCATGCTAGCATGGGTTGGACGGTTCAACTGGGGTCTGGGAAGCCAGAAGGCTGCACCAGGCCCAGTTTGATCTGGCAATGTTTCTACGGCTAGATGCCCTTCCTAACGCCAATCACTCCATGAGTGTAGTGGATGCTTTTTACGTGCCAGACGAGTCTGGCAAACGGCCACGATCGGATGGTGCTTTTTATGTGCCACCGGCACGGAGGCCAGGCGAGGCTGGCATATTACTATAATATTATTGTCATTCAATTAACAAGGGTTCCGAGTCAAGTCCTGGGTCCAATTTACTTAGCTAAATTTCTGGCCTTGTGTCTGAGTCAGAAATTGTGGCTTGGCTGAACCATTAAAATCTTGGACAAAATGTCTTGCTGTATTTCTTCTTTTTACATTCTGTATTCAAATCTCATAGAGGTCAACTTAGTCTTTCCTCATCCCTCTGGGGTCACTAAAATTATATAGTACCAGTCTAGTACAGGATTTGATGCTTGATGGTTTCATTATTATTGTGCTCGTATTTCATCATTTGTGTGTGTGTGGATACAGACATGACTGTGGCTAAGAAATTCACATTGTAATCATATGGGCACTGGCACAACCCCATTGAGTAACACCATGGGTTAAGTGCCTTCTACTACAGCCCCAATCTGAAAAAATCCTTGTAAGTGCTAGACGGAAACTGAAAGGAGCCCATCGTGTGTGTGTGTGTGCTCATAATTGCCTTGTCTTGACATCGCAAACTAATTGTAAATGATCATCTCTATCAAACAAGCAGCGATGTTTGGTTGCAATAGGAAGTGTATCTGGCTGTAAATCTGCTTCAGTGGATTCTGTTTGGTCCATATGGCTGTGTGGTAAGAAGCTTGCTTCCCAACCACATATTTCTAGGTTCAGTCCCACTGTGTTTCACCTTGGGCAAGTATCAGGCCAACCAAAGCTTTGTGAGTGAATTTGATAGACGGAAACTGAAAGAAGACCGTCGTGTGTGTCTTTGTGTTTGTTTCCCACCACTGCTTTAAAACTGGAAACAAGTATTGGGGTCGATTCATCATCATTTAGCATCTGTTGTCCATGCTGGCTTGGGTTGAACAGTTTGACCAGGGCTGGCAAGCTAGAAGGCTGCACCAGACTCCAGTCTGATTTGGCATGGTTTCTACAGCTGGATGCTCTTCCCAACGCCAACTACTCTGAGAATGTAATGGGTGCTTTTATGTACCATTTGCATGATATTAGTATCTGCCACAGTTGTGATTTTACTTGACGGGTCTTCTCAAGCTGGACATAATGCCAAAGGTCTTGGTCATTGTCTTCATGAGACCCAACTCTTGAAAGGAGCTCAGCCACTTTGCCTCTGTGAGGCCCAACACTCAAAAGGTGCTTTTTATGTGCCACTGTCATTGGTGCCAGTTACAAACCATCAGCCATGACTATGATTTCAGTTGGCTTGACGGGTTTTCTCAAGCACAGCATATTGCCAAAAGTTTCCATCACTAGTCATTGCGTCTGTGTGGAGGCGCAATGGCCCAGTGGTTAGGGCAGCGGACTCGCGGTCATAAGATCACGGTTTCAATTCCCAGACCGGGCGTTGTGAATTTTTATTGAGTGAAAACACCTAAAGCTCCATGAGGCCCCGGCAGGGAATGGTGGTGATCCCTGCTGTACTCTTTCACCACAACTTTCTCTCACTCTTTTTTCCTGTTTCTGTTGTATCTGTATTTCAAAGGGCCGGCCTTGTCACTCTCTGTGTCACGCTGAATATCCCCGAGAACTACGTTAAGGGTGAACGTGTCTGTGGAGTGCTCAGCCACTTACACGTTAATTTCACGAGCAAGCTGTTCCGTTGATTCAGATCAACCGGAACCCTCGTCGTCGTAACCGACGGAGTGCTTCCATCCATTGCGTCTGTGAGGCGCAAAGTTGGAAGATCATGCTTCACCACCTCATCCCATGTCTTCTTGAGTCTACCTCCACCACAGGTTCCCTCCACAGAAATTAGCACTTCTTTACACAGCTGTCTTCATCCATCTGTATCACATGACCATACCAGCACAGTTGTCTCTCTTGCACATCACATCTGATGCTTCTTATGCTCGACTTTTCTCTCAAGATGTTTACACTCTATTAGCATGCATATCTAGCGAAGCATACTGGCTTCATTTCTTTGAAGCCTATGCATGTCCTCAGCTGTCACAACCCATGTTTCACTGCTGTGTAGCATAGCTGTTTACACACAGGTATCTTACAATCTGCCTGAGATAATTTGAATAATGGCGTATTGGTTAAGAGCGTGGGCTATTAACCCCAAGATTATGAATTCGATTCCAGGCAGTGACATGAATAATAATAATAGTAATATCGCAAAATACCTTAGGACTGAAAACCCAGGTTCGAAATTTCCCCAAGACACCTGATGAAGGCTGGAGGGTATATCATCTGAAACATTGTGTTAATAACAAACATAATGAGGACAAATATCCATCTAATGTAAATAATGTTGAGAATTTTTGTTATATGGTATTAACCCTTTCGTTACTGTATTTATTTTGAGATGTTCTGTGTTTCTTTCAATTACTTTAAATATAATAAAGAATTTAGTAAAATAACTTAGTTATCATTCAGCTTATATTAGGAACATAAATTGTGACTAAGGTTTGGTGGAAGATTTTAATTGAAACCTTAAGAAAACAAGACATTTGTACAACAGAGCCAGAGCCAGTTTCAGCCGGTTTGGTAACAAAAGGGTTAACACGGTAGTATTTCTCTGTCTCTTTACATATACACACATGTACACACAGATTGAAAAAAAGGTATGCTCAATTTAATTAATAGTTTTGTTTTTGTTTTTTAAAACTTAGTTTTACTGTAGCAAATAGCCCATATAAAGACGATGTTAGCATCAGTTTTTTTGTATTTACATGAAAATTTTGGAATGTAGTGTAAACCAATAACACACAATACATCAAAAAACTAATACAAAATGTTATTTGTCTAATAACATAAAACAAATTGAATATATAAGTAATTTTAAAAAGAAAAAGGCATAAAGCTTATTCTCTTTGAAAGAAAATGAGTTTCTGTTTTTATTTTCACTTCCACTTTTCTCTGCCTTCATGGATTAAACGGAATTCATTGAAGCAGAAATTTATATGGTTAGGTGCTCTTGTCGCCGTCTCTTAGCTGTCTCCAAACAAGCTAATATTTTCCCATGGTCTGATAAGTTTGCATGGAAGATTAAGAATAAGGCTTATTTGCATTTGTCATACAGTGTTGAGGCAAAAATACAAACACCTGAGCCTACACGTGCACACTCACTCACTCAAACATGTATATACACAGATGTGTATATATCCTGCTTTTTTCAGATTCCATCTACCTAAGCACTGGTCAGATTGAGGCTCTAGTTGAAGGCTTTGGCCTATAGTACCATATAGTGGAACTGAACCTGAAACCATGTGATTCCCCCATCATTCACCTGCCTCTTCTCTCTCGGTAGTAAATCTTAACTTGTCATTAGTCTCTCTCTCTTTCTCTCATAATACCTGGGTATCGAGAAATTATATTGGATGCCAATATATACAACTAGCAGTATCGCCCGGCGTTGGACGGGTTTGTAATGGAAATAACTATATAAGCATTTTTAGAGAGTTATAGCCGAAAAATAGCAAAAAAATGCATTAAAAATGGGGAAAAAATGATGGTAAACTTTTTTTTAAATCGTTGACTCATCGTAGACATTTTTAGAGTCATTTCCCTTATATAATAGCGAAAAAATGCATTAAAATGGAAAAAAATGATGGTAAATTTTTTTTTAAATCGTAGACTCATCGTAGACGCGCACTAATACCCAGAAGGGCTCGATATGAATCACGACTATAAGATACCCGGTTTTGGTTAAACTGCACCGCAAAATGTGGGAGTAGTTAGGAATCTAAATCGTAGGAGACAGACAGCACACAACCTCACTTTTATATATACAATGTAATCCATCATTTATTTTTTGTTTTCGTTAACCTTTCTGTGCTGTTAGCCATCACCCCATCCCCCTTTTTCATTAACATTCTTTATGAAATCGGTCACACCCAGTAGGACTAAAAACAAGATCTATTGAACGATGGCTGAGCTCCCTGTGGACCTCTCTCCATCCAGCTGGAGTGAGGCAATGACAAACAATCCCAATATCTCTGCTGAGAAAATACTGTAACAGGATGGGAGGTCCCTGCACTGGAAGGGTGCAGCTCGCATCCTTTTACATTAAATATTAATCGAAGGAAAGAGTCAAGACTTCCGATTTAACTTCAACAGTATAAATATTTATTTCTTGATTCGCAATGTATACATTCTTCTTTCTGGGCGAATCGGCAGCCTAGGAGCTTATCACAGTAGTCAAGTGGAGTGAGCCAAATCCTGTCCGTTCAGGCATAGCAGAGACACGCCACGAGGTAGCAGTTTGAGAGAGCTGATAAAACACGACTGTCTTGTTCAGCTGCTGGCGTTCGAGAGAACGATACAAGGGAATTTCGCTGCTGCTAGTTTTCTGCGTATGCGCATGAGGGAACTTCTGGCGGGCCTCCAGGAAGAATCCAGCTCTGCGCATGCGCAAACGTCTGGCGGGCCTCCCGGAAGAATCCAGCTCTGCGCATGAGGGAACTTCTGGCGGGCCTCCTGGAAGAATCCAGCTCTGCGCATGAGGGAACTTCCGGCGGGCCTCCTGGAAGAATCCAGCTCTGTGCATGCGCATGAGGGAACTTCCGGCGGGCCTCCCGGAAGAATCCAGCTCTGCGCATAAGGGAACTTCTGGCGGGCCTCCCGGAAGAATCCAGCTCTGCACATGCGCATAAGGGAACTTCTGGCGGGCCTCCCGGAAGAATCCAGCTCTGCGCATGCGCATGAGGGAACTTCTGGCAGGCCTCCTGGAAGAATCCAGCTCTGCGCATGCGTGCTGGAGATTTCCAAGATGGCATCACTACAATACCTTGAGAAAATCAGAATGAAGTAATGCAATGGCTTGGTCCAAAGGCACTCCTCATTCTGAATGTAGGAGACTCTTGTTGTAGTGTCATCAGCACTCTGCAAAAGCCTATCCTACATGGCTATGATGACACATGTTTACAGCTGATTGTTTCTGTGATACAGTTTTTCTCTCTCACCAGCAAACATGTAGCTACTTTCTGAGTTCAGATGTTGCCAAGGTTGATTTTGCCCTTCATCCTTTCAAGATTTGATAAAGATAAGTTCCAATTGAGTACTTGGGTTTATGTAATCAATGAACCCTGCCCTCGAAATGGTTGGCCTTGTGCCAAAATTTGAACCAATCAACAACATAATTATTATGATACAAGGTGGGCAAGCTGGCAGAATTATTGGCATGCTTAGTGGTATTTCATCTGGTTTTACGTCCAAGGTTCAAATTTCATTCTGGTCAGTTTTGCTTTTCATGCTTTTAGGGGTCAATAAAATATGGACCAGCCAAGTACTGGGGATTGATGTAATCAAATTATCCTCTCCCTAAAACTACTGGTCTTGTGTCAAAATTTCAAACCATCAGTTACAAGGCAACAAGTTGGCCGAATTGTTAGCAATTGTTAGGCGCAGGAGTGGCTGTGTGGTAAGTAGCTTGCTAACCAACCACATGGTTCCGGGTTCAGTCCCACTGCGTGGCATCTTGGGCAAGTGTCTTCTGCTATAGCCCCGGGCCGACCAAAGCCTTGTGAGTGAATTTGGTAGATGGAAACTGAAAGAAGCCTGTCGTATATATGTATATATATGTGTGTGTGTTTGTTCCTCTAGCATTGCTTGACAACCGATGCTGGTGTATTTACGTCCCCCGTCACTTAGCGGTTCGGCAAAAGAGACCGATAGAATAAGTACTGGGCTTACAAAGAATAAGTCCCGGGGTCGATTTGCTCGACTAAAGGCGGTGCTCCAGCATGGCCACAGTCAAATGACTGAAACAAGTAAAAGAGTATGATGGGCAAAATGCTTAACAATATTTCATCTGGCTTTGTTGTGAGCTCAAATTCCACCAAGGTTGATTTTTACCTTTAATCCTCTCAGGGTTGAGAAAATAAGGACTGGGTTCATCATCATCATCATCGTTTAGCGTCCACTTTCCATGCTAGCATGGGTTGGACGGTTCAACTGGGGTCTGGGAAGCCAGAAGGCTGCACCAGGCCCAGTTTCTGGCAATGTTTCTACAGCTGGATGCCCTTCCTAATGCCAACCACTCCATGAGTGTAGTGGGTGCTTTTTACGTGCCACCGGCACAGGTACCAGACGAGTCTGGCAAACGGCCACGATCGGATGGTGCTTTTAATGTGCCACCGTCCACGAACGGATGGTGCTTTTTATATGCCACTAGCACCCTCCCTCTAAATTGCTAGCTTTGTGCCAAAATTTGAAATCATTATCATTTTATTATTATTATTATTATTATTATTATTAAGGTGGTGAGCTGGCAGAATTGTTAGCATGCTGGGCAAAATGCTTAGTGGTATATCACCTATCGCTATGTTCTGAGTTCAAATTGTACTGAGGTTGACTTTGCTTTTCATCCTTTTGGGGTTGATAGAATAAATACCTGTTGAAAACTGGGGTGAATGTAATTGACTCATCCCTGCCCCTAAAACTGCTGCCTTTGTGGCAAAATTTAAAGCCATTATTATTATTATTATTATTATTATTATCTCTTTGAAGGGACCTTTACTTGATTCTTTGCATTGGCGGATCCTGAAGGTGCACAGCAACCTTGGAAATGTATCAGTGTTGGTAGTTGGATATTTGGAAACAGCTGTTGCAAGAAGAGAAACATCCGAGTGAATATTGAAACTTTTCACTTTTGCTTTCAAGAAGCATTTTGTTATTATATTTTTTATTTTTTTTTTTAGCTTTTGTTTGTTTTTTTTCTTTATTAGTTTGGCTGATAGAAACCTGTGGCACTTCCTGGCGTTACTTTTCACTGTTTTTTTTGTTTTTTTGTTTTTTTTTTGTTTTTTTTTTCAACATTTGTTATCTTTTCTTTTTTGTATCCATTCAAGCAGAATTGATATAATGAGGGTAACAGGGTTAACAATATTGTAAACAAGTTCAATTCCTACCATGTTTTGAGTTTTTGGAACATCAGAATAAATTGAATAGTTTGAGGAGGACCTTAGTGTGAGGTTTGATGATGATGATGGCCAGGACATTTTCCCATGGTAATTGGACTTGCAGAGCAATAAAGAAAAGCTTTGAGGGGTTTTATTGTTTGCAGTTTTCAAAGTAAGCTAAACAGCAAATGCTGTGTGTGTGTGTGTATAGGAAAGCCTTTTACTTAAGCAGCTGGCCATTTTTGGTTGAGGAGTGATTAAGATTCTTCAAAGTTGTTAGGCCTGTTAATCTCATTGGTTACAGTTTTGATAACCCAGAGCCTGTCCAATGCATGGAAGTACCTTAGTTTTCATATCATGGCAACCCTATAGAGTGGGTAAGGTTTTTTTTTGTTTTTTTTTTTGCTCTAATGGGACTAATTAAATTGATACTGTTAATATTGTTACTCCTGCAAGTTAAATGCCATCGGGGAAAAAAAAACTGAAGTAGGGAGGAAATTCAATTGGAGGAGTGAAGTGGTTTGAGGGAGGGATTAGACAATGTGGGTGATGAGTCTTTGCTAAATTTGCTTTATAGCCAAATTGTTGTAGGTCTGGGAACTTTTTTAACCAATTACCCTAAAATATATCTATTTATGCCAATGTTACCCACTTTATTTGAAAGGAAGAAAATCATAGATTCTTTGAATTCAAAATGTTTATTGAATCTATTTACATGTCCATTATGTTGGACAGATGCAGTGTTGGAAGAAGAAAAATTTCTGTCATAGCAAGGAACACGTTTTTTATATAATTTATGTCTAACGAGTCCTCATTTCCCTCAAGAATTTTATTTTTACCTTTTACCTGAAATTGAATAATTTACCCCGATTTATTGTCTTCTATTTTCGGTCTGTCTTCCATACTTGGCGTTTTCTCTCTAATTCTGATATAGATTCAGCTCTGAGAATTAGATCATTGGCTTTAAGGCAATTCTTATAGAGAACCAGTCTTAAACTTATGTCATGGCCGGTAGGATTATCATGAATAGGAAATGACAGAATATTGACAGTTCTGCATGTAATGAATGCACAACACCTGTGATAAATTAACGAGATTTATTTCACTGCACAAGTAATTTTCTTGTTGGTTGTGAAATAGCTGCTGCAACGAATTTGATACAATGTGAAAAATAATCCTGTAGCTATTACAAATTGTTGATTAAGAAGGCTTTGTAATTAAGCTTGCCAAGACAGGAGAAAATATACACTTTGAATTCATATCGGCCAACTCTAACGGAATCTTATAGTTGCATAAGAGCTCTGATAACCATTATTAAAAACAGCAAGAGAGTTTATGGAGCTGAGCTGCATGTTGCCACACACTAAAAATTGGCGCTCAGAAATGTGCCTATTTGTAGGTCTTGTTTAGAGAATATCTTAGAAGCTCCAAGAGTTTTCTGTTAAATGATGTCTGATGGATCTGTTACGTGATTGGTCCGTTACTTGGCCTCTCACATGAACAAGCTGTTGCTATACCGTGATTTTAACATGGATTCTTTGGAGGCATCATTGCTGGACAGTAGCTGACTGTTTTTCAATTCTGGCAGTACTCTAAACATGTGTCAGCAGCATGGGTTGTTGTTGGCAAAAGAACCATCTAGAATAGGTGTTCTCGACCATTTTTTACTTGTGGACCCTCTTGTTTCCTATTTTACTCAGATAGGCCCTCTTAACCATTCGATGCTTGAAAAAATCCCGTTGTGTTTTTATAAAACTTGCACACATACATGAATACTTAAAAATGTATATAATAAAGATTTACAATAGAAGTTAAATCAGAACTTGTCACCTTACAGGTAAATTGCAATTTACAGGCAAAAAAAAGTAGAAACAAAGTAAATTTGAAAATATTTATAAAATGTAATCATACATTTAAAAAAAAATTTATTCTTTGTTTAGGGAGAAGTATGTAGAATAAAATAGATTGTACAGAATATTGGCTGGAATACTTAGAAATATGTGATTGTATTTGAATTATGAGCTTGCAGTAAAATTTCTTTCTTTTCTTCTTTTTTTTCTTCTATTTTTTATTGGGTGGGTGATCCTTTAGTTAACAGAAGGTGTTGACGGGGTGTATATATAAATAAATACTCTCTCATAAGAGTGTGTAGTTTTGCTTAAATTTCTGGAAATAATTTGTAGTTAAAGAAAAGTCTACTCACGAGTCGAGAAACGCGTGGTTTCGAATGAATAGGAATATAAGTGACGGTCAATTTCGTTTGTAGCTGTGAAGCTTGCTGCTGACCAGCGTGGAGAGGAGTGAAAACACGTCTTTATACTTCAACAATCAACGGTAATATTCGGTATATAATAATAATATTCACAATATTTCTGTCATAGAAACTTGTAAAACATCCCATTCTACATATTGCGCCCTTGCAAAATGCCCATTGGAAAGAAGTTTCAACTGTCCATCCACTGGGAGTTTTGTTGATGCAGCCATTCACGGCACCCTCAATTTTTTAATTTTTTTTTATTGTGGAGATTGGCTTAATTGAGAGGGATGTCTCTCTGGCAGGCTTTGGCTTTCTGTCCTATTTTGTTGAAGGAATAACGTTTCCTCAACTGTGTTGCTACAGTTGCTTGGAGAGCTGCAGATGGTCACGCTGCTTCAAGCCCCTCCTGATTTGCTATATAATATGAACACTCTTGGAATGGTTGGCTACACGCTTGGAGTGGTGGTGTGTGTTAGGAAGGACATCCAGGTATCACCATCATTTATTACCCAGTGTACCAACTGGATAATAGCTTATTATTTGATTCAGCTGATCTACGCTGCCCATGTACCTGTTATAATCAAGGTTTACAAACAGGGTGCCGTTTTCATCTACACATGGTTGTGCATAGGTAGATAGATTTCTTTTCAGCTCTTGGATTATTTCACTTTTTTTTTGTTTTAATTTTGCTTTTTTCATATCCACTGACAACCCTTTTCTACTAGCATCATCATCATTTTCGACCATGGTCGAGACTCATAGTCTTTTCAAATGGCTAATAATGTGTGCGCGCGCCACTACTGCGCACATTGGAAAGCATTGTACAACCATGTACTAAAGAAGATCTTTCCACCTCCATGAAACAAAGCTGTTCCCGCTGGACGTCAACCCAGTATTTCTAAACGGACCGAGTGATTTATTATAAGGTTATCTCCCTAGATAGATTGCCTTCACTACGACTAAGGATCCCTTTCTACACACATCTGTAGTGACCGTTACATATTAGGGAATCAAAGAGTTGCTTAAATTCTGCAACAACAGACAATAAACACCATCAGATCTACCAGTGGATAGATGCTGAGGTCTTTCAAACAAACACACACACACCACACACACCACACACACACACACATATATATATATTATATATATATATATACAAAATGAGAAAATGGAGAAACATACCTAAATCAATCATCAACCATCAGATAATACCCAATCAATATTAAACCATTACACAACAGTAATGACATTATACATAATATATTACAAATATAACAAGACATAGAAATAAAAATACATTTACATTGTAGCTGACAGCTGTTTCGGCCGTGAAGACAGGTATGTCCCATTTAACCTATTAGCCATATAAAGCAGGTATAAATGAGACATTAACAAGAATGTCTCACGGCCTCTTCAGAGAATTTAATGTAAGTATGAAAAAAATTTACATATAAATATAAAAATGTGTGCATACACACTCATAATTCTACACATATATATACACAATAATACAATATAAACAATATATATCAATATACATTAACAAACACAATAATGTTCCATATTGAACTCATAGTTCTATAACCAACATCAAGGAAATACATGTACACTCACATTTAAATTTGAAGCAGGCATATATATTTAACAGTCCGTATAACCACACAAAAAGTCACTAATATTAAAATAATAATAATATAAACCATGATTGTACCATGTAAAGCAAGCGGACATCCACAATATATATCTAAATATTCGACTATTCACCTATATATATATATATATATATATATATATATATATATATATATATATATGCACCTAGAAGTGGTTGATAGCTACTGTGTTATATAGGTAATCAGGTCAGTAGTGGAGGTGGATGCGCCAAGAGCATAGCTGCTAGAATAAGATTAAGCAGGGCAAAGTTCAGAGAGCTATCTTGTTGGTAACAAAGGGCCTCTAGACTATCTGTCTAGTTACATCATCATACATACAATCTCGGGACATTGCACTTTTGTGCACACATCTTAATGTAAATTCATTCTCCTCACATCTCCCTTCTTTACAATCATTGCAAGGGGTATTACTGTAGTCAATATACACACAAAGTCCAATCCCTGGCAATATTTGGAACCCTAATTATCAACTTTGAATAAACTCAGTTATATATTCATTGTCATACTGATAAAAGAAACTTTCTTCGAATTCCATGAGTATGTTTTCTTTAAATTTAATTGTCCATAAACAATTTATTTTCCTTTTCCTTTCTTTGAAAAAGAATAATGAAGTATGCTTTCTAGCAATTAACACAGTTCAACTCGTTAACTTGAAATTCGATATTTAAAACAGTTTGTGAATTTCTCTTTTCTAAATTTAAAGACTTATCTCTGTCGTTGGTCACCTCTCCTTCATACAGTGATAGCAGTGTTACATGACACATATTTAAGATGGGTTACATTCTTTACAGTGCAGTGGCCATGCTTTTGAAGGTGAAAGAAGATGGAATATTGTTAGTTACATAATACAACTAGTGCTATCAGGGGGGAAACTGAACTATTTAATACTAAAGGAAGAGAAGTGGATGGGAGTGAAAGAAAATAGCCAACAATATCTGCCTGTTTCTCTATTTCTCTCACTCACACATACACACATCCTCCTCATCATCATTTTTAATTCGTTTTCTATGCTGGCATGGGTTGGATAGTTCGGCAGAAGCTGGGCAGCTGCAGAGCTGCTCAGGCACCAATTGCCAGTTTTGGCATAGTTTCTGCGGTTGCATGCCCTTCCTAATGCCAACCACACACACATATTCACAAACAATTTTAAAAACTTACCTCATCTAAAATGGGAATGGTTTCCACCTCAGAATAGAACATCTCTTTCTTTATTATGGAGAGGGGTGTAAACAATTATCGCCATCATTGTCGTTGGCATTCATATTTGCACCATGTATGATAATTATATTTTATGGATAATCCGAGGTGGGCCCCAGTGACGGCTTCCAGCAATGGTGTTATTTTCTTATGGCATAGTTTCTGCGGTTGCATGCCCTTCCTAATGCCAACCACACAAACAATTTTAAAAACTTACCTCATCTAAAATGGGAATGGTTTCCACCTCAGAATGGAACATCTCTTTCTTTATTATGGAGATGTAAACAATTATTACCATCATTGTCGTTGGCATTCATATTTGCACCATGTACGATAAGTTTATGGATAATTCCGAGGTGGGCCCCGGAGACGGCTTCCAGAAATAGTTTTGTTTTCTTATGGCAAAGTTTCTGCGGTTGCATGCCCTTCCTAATGCCAACCACACGCACACATATTCACAAACAATTTTAAAAACTTACCTCATCTAAAATGGGAATGGTTTCCACCTCAGAATGGAAATCTCTTTTTTTATTATGGAGAGGTGTAAACAATTATTACCATCATTGTCGAGAGCATTTACATTTGCACCATGTATGATGAGTTTATGGATAATTCGAGGTGGGCCCCGGAGGAGACGGCTTCAAGCAATGGTGTTATTTTCTTATGGCATAGTTTCTGCGGTTGCATGCCCTTCCTAATGCCAACCACACACACACATATTCACAAACAATTTTAAGAACTTACCTCATCTAAAATGGGAATATTTTCCACCTCAGAATAGAACATCTCTTTTTTTATTATGGAGAGGTGTAAACAATTATTACCATCATGTCGACGGCATTCATTATATTGCACCAGTATGATGAGTTTATGGATAATTCCGAGGTGGGCCCCGGACGGCTTCAAGCAATGGTGTTATTTTCTTATGGCGTAGTTTCTGCGGTTGCATGCCCTTCCTAATGCCAACCACACACACACATTCACAAACAATTTTAAGAACTTACCTCATCTAAAATGGGAATATTTTCCACCTCAGAATGGAACATCTTTTTTTTATGGAGAGGTGTAACAATGTTACCTATTAATCATTGTCGACAGCATTTACATTTGCACCATGTATGATAAGTTTATGGATAATTCCGAGGTGGGCCCGGAGACGGCTTCCAGAAATGGTGTTATTTTCTTATGGCATAGTTTCTGCGGTTGCATGCCCTTCCTAATGCCAACCACACACACATATTCACAAACAATTTTAAGAACTTACCTCATCTAAAATGGGAATATTTTCCACCTCAGAATGGAACATCTCTTTTTTTATTATGGAGAGGTGTAAACAATTATTACCATCATTGTCGACAGCATTTACATTTGCACCGTGTATGATGAGTTTATGGATAATTTCGAGGTGGGCCCCGGAGACGGCTTCCAGCAATGGTGTTATTTTGTTATGGCATAGTTTCTGCGGTTGCATGCCCTTCCTAATGCCAACCACACACACACATATTTTACAAACAATTTTAAAAGCTTACCTCATCTAAAATGGGAATGGTTTCCACCTGAGAATAGAACATCTCTTTCTTTATTATGGAGAGGTGTAAACAATTATTACCATCATTGTCGTTGGCATTCATATTTGCACCATGTATGATAATTTTATGGATAATTCCGAGGTGGGCCCCGGAGACTGCTTCCAGAAATGGTGTTATTTTCTTATGGCATAGTTTCTGCAGTTGCATGCCCTTCCTAATGCCAACCACACACACATATTCACAAACAATTTTAAAAACTTACCTCATCTAAAATGGGAATATTTTCCACCTCAGAATAAAACATCTCTTTCTTTATTATGGAGAGGTGTAAACAATTATTACCATCATTGTCGTTGGCATCCATATTTGCACCATGTATTATGAGTTTATGGATAATTCCGAGGTGGGCCCCGGAGACGGCTCCAGCAATGGTGTTATTTTCTTATGGCATAGTTTCTGTGGTTGCATGCCTTCCTAATGCCAACCACACACACATATTCACAAACAATTTTAAAAACTTACCTCATCTAAAATGGGAATATGCTCCTCCTCAGAATGGAACATCTCTTTCTTTATTATGGAGAGGTGTAAACAATTATTACCATCATTGTCGTTGGCATTCATATTTGCACCATGTATGATAATTTTATGGATAATTCCGAGGTGGGCCCCGGAGACGGCTTCCAGAAATGGTGTTATTTTCTTATGGCAAAGTTTCTGCGGTTGCATGCCCTTCCTAATGCCAACCACACACACACATATTCACAAACAATTTTAAAAACTTACCTCATCTAAAATGGGAATGGTTTCCACCTCAGAATGGAACATCTCATTTGTTATTATGGAGAGGTGTAAACAATTATTACCATCATTGTCGACGGCATTCATATTTGCACCATGTATGATGAGTTTATGGATAATTCCGAGGTGGGCCCCGGAGACAGCTTCAAGCAATGGTGTCATTTTCTTATGGCATGGTTTCTGCGGTTGCATGCCCTTCCTAATGCCAACCACACACACATATTCACAAACAATTTTAAGAACTTACCTCATCTAAAATGGGAATGGTTTCCACCTCAGAATGGAATATCTCTTTTTTTATTATGGAGAGGTGTAAACAATTATTACCATCATTGTCGACAGCATTCATATTTGCACCATGTATGATGAGTTTATGGATAATCTCGAGGTGGGCCCCGGAGACAGCTTCAAGCAATGGTGTCATTTTCTTATGGCATAGTTTCTGCGGTTGCATACCCTTCCTAATGCCAACCACACACACATATTCACAAACAATTTTAAGAACTTACCTTATCTAAAATGGGAATTTTTTCCACCTCAGAATGGAACATCTCTTTCTTTATTATGGAGCTATGTAAACAATTATTACCATCATTGTCGACAGCATTTACATTTGCACCATGTATTATGAGTTTATGGATAATTCCGAGGTGGGCCCCGGAGACGGCTTCCAGTAATGGTGTCATTTTCTTATGGCATAGTTTCTGCGGTTGTATGCCCTTCCTAATGCCAACCACACACACATTCACAAACTATTTTAAAAACTTACCTCATCTAAAATGGGAATGGTTTCCACCTCAGAATAGAACATCTCTTTTTTTATTATGGAGAGGGGTAAACAATTATTACCATCATTGTCGACAGCATTTACATTTGCACCATGTATGATAATTTTATGGATAATTCCGAGGTGGGCCCCGGAGACGGCTTCCAGCAATGGTGTTATTTTCTTATGGCATAGTTTCTGCGGTTGCATGCCCTTCCTAATGCCAACCACACACACATATTCACAAACAATTTTAAAAACTTACCTCATCTAAAATGGGAATATGTTCCTCCTCAGAATGGAACCTCTCTTTTTTTATTATGGAGAGGGGTAAACAATTATTACCATCATTGTCGTTGGCATTCATATTTGCACCATGTATGATTAGTTTATGGATAATTCCGAGGTGGGCCCCGGTGACGGCTTCCAGCAATGGTGTTATTTCCTTATGGCATAGTTTCTGCGGTTGCATGCCCTTCCTAATGCCAACCACACACACACATATTCACAAACAATTTTAAGAACTTACCTCATTTAAATGGGAATGGTTTCCACCTCAGAATAGAACATCTCTTTTTTTATTATGGAGAGATTTAAACAATTATTACCATCATTGTCGTTGGCATTCATATTTGCACCATGTATGATTAGTTTATGGATAATTCCGAGGTGGGCCCCGGTGACGGCTTCCAGCAATGGTGTTATTTCCTTATGGCATAGTTTCTGCGGTTGCATGCCCTTCCTAATGCCAACCACACACACACATATTCACAAACAATTTTAAAAACTTACCTCATCTAAAATGGGAATGGTTTCCAACTCAGAATGGAATATCTCTTTTTTTATTATGGAGAGATGTAAACAATTATTACCATCATTGTCGACAGCATTTACATTTGCACCATGTATGATAATTTTATGGATAATTCCGAGGTGGGCCCCGGAGACAGCTTCAAGCAATGGTGTCATTTTCTTATGGCATAGTTTCTGCGGTTGCATACCCTTCCTAATGCCAACCACACACACACATATTCACAAACAATTTTAAAAACTTACCTCATCTAAAATGGGAATATGTTCCTCCTCAGAATGGAACCTCTCTTTTTTTATTATGGAGAGGGGTAAACAATTATTACCATCATTGTCGACAGCATTTACATTTGCACCATGTATGATGAGTTTATGGATAATTCCGAGGTGGGCCCCGGAGACGGCTTCCAGCAATGGTGTCATTTCCTTATGATTCCCAATATCCAGTGTCACTACTGTAGCACATGTGTATGTTGTCGCAATTATATCCATCACATGTTTGACTAAACTAAAAAATTGGTCAAAAGATATACAGTCCTGGTTATGGTATGGAAGTGATAAATTCCAAACTTCATTGTGCCCTAGGCCATGCTGACTTAGATCATTTCTCTTCTTTCTGAATTATAACTATACCCACAGCAGTACCCCATATTTGCTTCACAAATCTTCCAGACTTTGATTCCCTACTTTGTGGGTTTTCCTGGCATATATCATAGGAAATGTATTCTGCCTTTATCAACGGATAGGTATGTAACAGGATCTGGATTCGGTATCACTGGAGGGGTGTCCGATCTGATCCCGTCACCTTCAATTTTAGTTAAAAATAACAGACAAGTCAGGTTGTCTACGAACACAGCAAAGTAATGGTGTTTATTTCTCGTCGTAATGTAGAACTGGTGTACGTGTTCTCTGGAGGGAAACCGACAGCCGAATCTGTAGTACTGATTCTTGTTTGTTGGTCGAAATGATTCGTCGTGGTTCGCTGCTTGGCTGGTATGAAGTCCACAGAGACTGCCAGTACACGTCCGTTCTCGAAGGCTGTTAGGGCCAGAAAGGATGAATGAGCGAACAGCGTTTTAGGGGTCAGTTTCCCCGCACATGCGCATGGGGGAAGACTTCCGGTGGCCAACTGGAAGCAATCCCATTCTGCGCATGTGCGCTGAACCTTACACAGCAGCATCACTACATGTATGTACCTGGGTTGTAGAGTCGTTTTTATGCATTTGATGACAGGTCTGATTTTAAATTATGGATTGAAGTTTGGTACTCCACATATGAGTAGGTCCAGTCTCTTCTGAAAAATTGTTTGTAAAAATAGTTTTAAATTCATTTTGATACAGCACATGCTTTTGTTTTTCACTTGTATGGTGTTCAATTTCTTTGTATCTTCCGTTGAAAACTTCTCAAATTCAGATTCACTGCTTGATTGCATGAAACTGTTATCCATTTTAAAACTTGAAAAACAATTGCCAAAGAAAAAAATGTAGAAAAAATATCTCCCAAAATTCGCAGAGCTCAGATATCGCACCAAATAATGTTGGGTGCTGTAACACAACTATTTACAAACTGAAATTGTGTTTCACAAATGTACTAATGAGATTTGTGCTGAAATTCACGTTGGTCGTCTAAACCAAAAATATTTTCGGCTGGCTATATAGTCAGGTTGCTCTTTAAAGGGGTAAATCTTGCTGGAAATATTTTGTTACTCCGGAATCCAGTGAGATTCTCTTGCAGATATCTACATAAGTAACATTAACTTCAAAAAGAAGTGTTACCCAACATGGTCTATTTAACTTCAGTATGTTGCTAAACTGACCTGGCATATAATTTTGCAAGTTTTTTCAGCTGTTCAGTATACAAGGTCATCCTGATGCAGATTACTGCTAGTCGATTCCAAACTAGGAATTTGTAACAATGCACGACATGCAATATTCATTTTCTAGAGTGGTACTTTTTCGAGAAAGGACTAATATCTCCTTTGGAGGATATTAGATCAATGTTTCGGCCTTGAAACTCTTTATTAAATTAATTTTGTCATATATTGGATAAATAAAATGTATTACATTTAGCTGTAACCATTTGTTAGCCAGAAACGAGATAATAGTGTCCCAAAGTGCATGAAAACAACCTGAG